>NW_013952741.1:74576-89159 GCF_001266775.1 Austrofundulus limnaeus
TATTTATTTATTTATTTATTTATTTATTTATTTATTTATTTATATTGGTTGGTTGGAAATAGGATTTTAAAACTTGGTTAGATGGACAGTTTTTGCAGCGTACTGTTACTGTTACATGTTACTCAACAGGTTGTCGCTAGCTGCCACCAACCTGGCTAAAGCCTGTCCTCTGCCTACATCCTCCAGAATGCCGTGCACCTCTGGATCAGAGTTCAGTGGAATTATCAAAATTCTATCAGACCTACTTTCTATTGATATATTGCTCACGTGTATCTTGTGATATACGGTTATTATTTTATCGCCCAGCTTTAATACAACTTATTTTTTTTGACAAAGCCAGAGTATGGAGGCTTCATTAAGGTAAGGTTTTTTTTTTATCTCATCTAACCGTAAGGAGGAAAGCAAACTCGATTTCTCAAGTTCCAAGTTTCAGAGTTTTACATTGAGTCGCAGATGGTTCGTCCACTGGCCAATAACTCTGTAGCCGGGGTTGCTGACGTTGGACATCTGGTACTGGAAGATYTCGTACCGGCCAGGAGCGTCTCCATTCTCGTTGAACATCACTGCAGTTCCTGCGCTGCCTGTTTTTATGAGAGACAATTTCAACAAGCTGCATTCAGACAAAAGAAAAAAAATAAAAACAGAGGACATGAGACACACAAGTCTTACTGTAGGTGGCTGAGAGAACGCCTACATGCAGCTGAATACAGCTTGTATTGCTACCGTCTGTCTTGTGCAATCATGTGAAAGCTGAGTGCAGGATGCTCTTTAGTAAAGGCTTTCCTTGCTGCGTACAGTCTTTCAGTGCACTCTGCTCTGTTGCCCTGACATGATTGAATGTTCCTCTCAGGTCCCTGCAGGGGCTCAGTCAGAAAATATTCTACACAAGCCAGGGTCACCCAGTGAGGGAAGGGTGGTAAATAGGATGCTTTCATACAACACACGTTTTTTCTTTCCCTTCCAAACTGTATTTTTTATTTTTATTTTTTCTATGAGACGAGGATGAAAAGCAGGAGTGTTGTGAGTAGAAAAGAGTGAGGAGGCAGCCTTAGGGCGGGGGCACGCTTTGAATCAATGTGCTGTTTTCTGCAACGCAACATGTCTAAGATTACATCTTAAATCTGACATCCCTTCTGCTGTTCTCTCTTTGAAACTTATTTTCTTTGAAACAGTAACAAGAAAACGATTGGCAAAGTTCTTTTTGTTTGTGAATTTTTTTTGAGAAAGATAAAAAAGAAAAAGAAAAATCAACGAATGCCTCTCACCGTTGAAGTTGACCGAGCGGATGTACTGGAGGAGCATCCGTCCCTCCACAGGGTCCATCTTCTCGCAGACGCCCATGAAGCCCGGACAGAGGTCCAGGTGCATGCTGTGCAGAGCGTGGGCCATGGCGTACACAGCGTCGATCACAAACTGCACCTTGCCCTCCTGTTCGTACTGAGAGTCTCGACTGATTCGTTCTTCGCCTGACAGATTACCAACATATCCAGGATGAGAGGACAGATTGTGCACTCGCACGCCCTTCAGTTACTGTGACTTCCCCCCTCACCTGTACATTTCCTCCTGTCTGGGTCGTACTTTATGCCTGGTCGAGTCAGTTTGCACTTGAAGTCATCCTCCCAGAATTCTGCAAACCAGATGTTTCTTCTGTTGTTTTCCAGGGACCTCGAAGTGAAGTACTCGTCAAACCCTGGATGGATTTTTTGAGTTACGTGTTACAGGTATCACAGGAAGAAACCAAACACAACATGTACTAACGGACTTATTTTTGCATGAAAAAAATAAGACTATGACTCGTGGCAGAGTTCAGGTTGTTCAGACTCATCAATCCTTTTCTTTCCTGTTGCATTTTTATTTGTCTCATCTTTCAGTGTCACATGCGATATGCTTTTGAAGGTGGTCCCTGCAGAATAAATCTGATTTATTATGCAGTCCTACCATCAATAGAGGCTCTTTTGGGCAGGATAGTGACAGCGCCCTCAGCCACCTCTTCCTGGTCTTCTATGGGGGAGCTTTTGGCCCCCCAGCTGTCAGATCCAACAAAGAGGAAGTGGCCTGTCAAGTTGGCTCTTTTGGCTGACTGCAAGACCCGTCTGAAGAAGGAACATTTAGATCCATCACTGTCTTAAATATAAAACACGTTTCCCTGTGTACATTTCTTTTTTTTTCATCTTAAATAAAATAGCAGCAGAGCTTGACTCACTTGATATCATCCTCGTTAGCAAAGATAATAACTCCTCGAGCGTTAGATGTCTCCATTAGTCTCTTGACAATTTTGTCAAACTCTCCTGGTCTGGGTTCTCTGGGAATCTTTATAGACTGTGCAATACACAGTCCTCCTGTGGGAAATAAATCACAAACAGTACCGTAAATGTCACCATATATCTGAAATATGAAAAAAAAACGTATGTTTTGTTACAGATAGGGATGGGTAAAAATATAGATTCATCAGTGCATTGCATTTTTTTAAATTCAGTGTTGATTCAGAAAATCCTCTGATTCAGTTTGAGCCCCCGGTTTGTCATGTTTCATGTTTTCACTCCATGCTTAGAACAAGTATTATTGTGCTACTGCTTTATTTTCAGATATTTTATTTCTCAAAAATTTTACTTCTATTTATATTTTTAAAAATGAATATCTAAAACTTATCCACAGGGACACTAATTTTTTTTTTATTTCAGAACTTTAAAATTTATATTGAAGCATTTTAAGCAACATCAAATCAAATAGAGTTGTGATCCAAAGAGTTAAAATCTAATTGAATTGTGAGGATGTTAATTACACCCAGCACTAGTTACAGATGTTCAAACTAAATCAAATAGTGGTAAATAGACATAACCCTTTGTGAAAATAACAAGTAAAATTTGCTAAATTTAGCAACATTACTTGTTTGTGGAGCACAATAAAACATATTTATCTAAAACCTGCTACATTTTTGTAAACTGGATCATTTAAAAGTGCTCATTCAGCCATTTTAAGTGGCATTTTGAGAAAAAATATGAACAAATATTATATTTGCCGTACAAAGCTGTTTGAAGAATCTTATTTTGAGAAACAGAGTTTAGGTTCAACACGACAGCTACACTCTAAAAATGAAATGTTGGATTTACTTAAACATGTACTTAACTGAGTTGAGTAAATTCAAAGCAACATACTCATGTTCTTTGGCTAAAAACTGGTATATTGCTTTGAATTTACTCAACTCAGTTAAGTGGAACCAGGTAACATAACATGGTTAAGTAAATCCAACATTTCATTTTTTACATTGTAGTCCAAACAGAGCTGCATTGTTGCCATATTAAAACAAATCTATCTAWTGGTGGTTTATGCAAATGCAATTTTACAAACCTTTGCAATTTGTTAGTTTTGCATTACAAATTTGTTCTGGCTGAAATAATGTGAAATTTTTTATCTGAAAATGATACAGCTTTCTACTTCTGCTATCTGTTTTCAAAAAACAAAAGCTTCTATGTAAATTGCCTTACAATGCACAACAGATAGTATTATAAGAGTTTATGAAGCATTTGCATTACATTTGTAGGAGTGGAGAGTTTTAAAGACAGCAGCAATCCACTTCTCCCCAGCAGTTGTCTTGTCAGTCGTGTCAGAGTTGACCATTTTTCTGCAAACTAAGCTCGGAACCCGACTTCAAAATGGCCAGAATACACCTTTAGGAGCGGTTTGTTTTTAAACAGGGCTCTATGTTGTGTAATGTCGTCATCAAAATTTAAAAACCAGGAGCGTGGAGTCACACAAGGACACTGAGACCTAACAATACAATGTTTGAAACTTTAATTTCACATCTACTACGCAGCTCTAAAAACAAATTAAAGCTGAGCCTGCTGGGAATTTACTGAAGCTTGATTCCCTTTTACATTGTTTATGGCCTCCTTCTAATGTTGCTTCTAAAGACAGCTGTTCACCTCGTTTGGAGTGTTAACATGTGACTRGTTAACATTTACTGGAGGCTGTGAATGCTGCCGTCTTTACTCATTTGACAATCGTTTTAAAGATGCTGGGATATTTTCGTGTCAGAGCACTGATTCTGCTGTTAAAGATAATTRATCAGTGTTGTGACATCCTGTCAGATTTATGGCGTTTAGTGAAATTAAACAAGAACTAAACTTTGTGCTTTTAAACCTGAACAATGAGCTACACTGTTAGTCTTTACGCATTAAAGGATTGCCTTTTTTCTTTTTTTTTGTCTTATAATGAGCAAGAGCAGTGCAGCTTGATGAGTAATCCCTCATGGTTTCAGCAGTAAAATTTAGAATTCGTGCATCCAGAAGAGCCAACCTGCTTCTCTGGATATCTGAACGAAGGCGTCTACMCCGCTCTCGCCGTAGTTGCCCTCGGATGCCAGCGTGGAGACGTAGTTCCACCCCATGGCCTTGACTATGTCCAGCATGGCCTGGGCCTGGTAGGAGTCGGGGGGCACCACACGGGAGAAGAACTCGTAGCGGCTGTTGTCGCTCAGCTCCGGGGCAGTGGAGGCGTAGCTGATCTGGGGGATCTGAGACACACAGATGGGTCAGCGGTGACGAACAGGGGTCAGGTCAGGCAGAAAATGAGAGCGGCTCCAATTATTAGGCCAATAAGCGAATCAAAAGGTAAATGGGATGACAAGGGGAGGCAATGAAGCGTGTCAGAGGATGATGCACCTCTTATTCATGGACGAAGCCTTAACAAAGTCTAAATAAAGGCTTTCCTCTTTCGTTCTGTCGAGTTGCGGTGCATCAAATTGCAAAACTGAACTACTTTCAACTCCTAAACAGCAGCTCAGAAAATAAAGCCRGTTGGTGAAATACAGATGGAACAAACAAAAGCTGTAATAGCATTTGTTTCGGGGGTAGAAAAAATAGAAGAGATTAATTTATTAGTGCGCTACTTCTTTTAATGACAGCAGTCCCAACCCTGAACCTGCTAATGCTGAGCCCAGCGGAGAGGGGCGAGGAGAGAAAGGTAATACAAGGGCCGGTGAAGAGAGGAGCAGYGAGGAGCGGAGGACCATTTCACAGATTATCTGGGAGGATTATAAGGGTTTTAAGCAAATTATGTTAAGCACAGAAGGAAGAGAGGCAGAGATCAAAAGACTGGAAAAAGGTTGGCATGTCTCAGCTGTAATCCAGACAGTGTTTTATTCTGACCCTGCTTAAAAGTGCTGTGTCGTTTTAACCTTGAAAACCTCAAACCTCCTGCTCAGTCTTGAATTACTAAAGCATATTATCAATCGGGGTGATTTTTTTTTTTTCAATAAACTAAACTCTAGGGTGAAATCTGTACATACAAGAGGCTGTATCTGGATCACAGGCCGGACAAGTGTTTGCACACAAATTTGTAATGAGTGAAACACATAATCCACAAATTAATCCCACAGAAGCATCTGCTCTAATTCACTTCATATCAATGAGGCATATCAGTAATGCAACAATCCTTTCATAGACCCCCTTAAAGAAAAAAAACATAATTTTAATGAGTGAAAACCATGTTAAATTGATGGTATGTGTGCTGTATGTGAAGCACATTATTTCCTCTGTGTTTTGGAACATTTTCAGCATGTGGTCTTTTGCACCTATCTCTGTGAGCATCTCTACTGAACTAAATGGAAAGAGCACTAACTTTTCTTCCATGCATTTCAGGGTGAGGAGGTGCTGGTGCAAAGTTCCAGGTGTGTTTGGGCAAGAGGCAGGGTCTGCAGTCCATCACACATGGTGACAATTTAAAACTAACTTTTAAACCAAACTACTTCATTTTTTTGTTTTTGTTTWATTTGTGCYAAATAAAGCTCTAAAYCCAGGGGAACATTAGCAAAAGTTTAGTRAATTTAACTTGTGAAACTAAGCCTCATTAAGTGGTTAAACTATATGCAGTCATATTCTGGGACTATGGGAAATATTAGATACATCACCTGAAAGTGCCACTCTAAATCTGATGGGCCAAAAATGTGTTGTTTTTTGTTTTTGTTAGTGTGTGTGCAAGTGGGTATTCTTTACTATGAGGGGACCATTTTTGGCATACACACCTATTTGTGGGGACCAACTGGTACTTATGGGGACCTAAGCCTAGTCGCTATGGAGGGAAATGTTGTTGGTGGGTCAGGGGTTCAGACTGTAGAAATGAATGAAAGAGTTTATAAAACTGGGTGTGTTAGAAGGTAAAATAAAATCAAAATTACAAAAGATGGAGACTTGGACTGATTGTAAGATGTTGGTGATTGGAGTAACAGCTAATGGGCTGTGGAGGTCCAGTAACGACTGAAAAAGATGCCTTTTTTAAGTCATCCAAAGTCTTTTTTTTATTAACTACAATATGACATTTTTCTTTTCTAATCACTGTGCATTGCATTGGATGCAATGCACACTATTGTGATTCATTTCCCATCCATGTCATCTCCATTTTGGCATGCTTTGCCTCCTGCATACTTTGTCCTAGAGCTACCATTGRAATTTATATCTGTAAAGCTCCTGTGCCAGATGATGGCTATGCTTTTTGGTGCCTGTACAACTTATAGTTTTTGAAATATTAACATTTAAAATCATATAATGGCAGTAAATGGAGCCTTGTATTGGTCCAATACTGCCCCCATCTGTATCTACTCAGTACTGAACCATAGTTTACTAATATTTAATCTCAATAAAATATTCAGTGGTTCAGTGGTTACAATACTAATATGATTGTATTTTGATGTTTTACTAAATTATTGTCTTAATATTGCTCTATTGCTGTCATATATGCTGTCAATGATTGCATTGGRGATGTGGCCTCTTTCTGCAAACATAGAAAAAAACACAGGGACTGTGCTGWCCCAGACCTCAAATAGTCTCATGGTTCATGCATGGGCTTTCATGTGGGAGATCAGGGTTCAGAACCCAGCTTCCGCAACTTTAACAAAAAAAATCTCCTCAAACATRATATTGTCACACAATTACCCACGTTACAAACACCTGCTGACTTGACAGGCACAAGCTGGTATAGAAAACACATTTGAATGAACTTGGTCACAGTTCATTCTGCAAGTCCAATGCTGCAGGCAAAGGCATACTGCAACAATGACATGCTACATGGCAATGCACACTTGTTTTTACATCGTAAAAACCCATGTCTAGTTAAAATGGTTGTAATATAAGAACTGACCATCRGTTTTCTTCCACTTATCCGGGATCAGGTCGCGGGGCAGCAGCCTAAGCAGAGAGACCCAGACTCACCTCTCCCCAGCCACTTGGGCCAGCTCGTCTGGGGGAATCCCAAGGTGTTCCCAGTCCAGCCGAGAAACATAGTCCTTCCAGCGTGTCCTGGGTCTTCCTCTGGGTCTTCTCCCAGTGGGACATGCCCAGAACACCTCACCAGGGCAGTGTCCTGGAGGCATCCTAATCAGATTCCCCGAGCCACCTCAACTGGCTCCTCTCGGCGTGGAGGAGCATCGGCTCTACTCTGACCCCCTCCCAGATGACTGAGCTTCTCTATATGTGAGCCATCACATCGAAACAAGGATTAAGTCTCAAAGTGGTGCATGGAGAAATAGGCAAATATAGTGTTTTGATTGAAATGTTAAAAAATTACATTTTGTCAAAATACAGTGAATAATTTGAATGAAATGTCTGAAATAATCATAAAACAAAATTTTGAAACACTTTTTTGAGCAGTAGCTACAAAAAAACTGATTTTGAGGAAAAACGTGAGCTAACAAAGTTTTGTTTCTTTCCAGCTGGGAAATCTCAATCTTCAAATATAATGTGAGGTTTCCTTTTATAAGGACATCAAAAATTCCTCATTAAAATGACAAAATTAGGATTCAGACCAYATATTTATGCGTTATTGTAATCAATAAGACAAATTGAGTCATGTATATGGATTTGCTTATCAGAATGATCCAGGTATCAAAATGTAMCTTTTAAAGCCAAAAATCTGAAAATGTAATTAGGTCATTTTGACCAAATTTGACTTAATCCTCATTTCGAWATGATGAGTCACATATAAGAACATGATAGATTTACCAGATGTACTTTGTTGTTGTTGTGGTCACTCTTACTGTTTGAGCTACAGGAAACACCTCTAAACAAACTTCAGTCTCATCAGTGACGACCACCTGCTGTGCATCATCATGCAAATAATACATCACATCATCACAACAGCTRATTTTTTCCACATCTACTGATTTGGCTCTGTTACTACCTCACTGTGAGGCACGGGGGTCCATCAGGGGAGGGCTGACATGGACACACACACACAGAGCTGCAAGAAAAGTTCTAAGTCCTGYACTGAGGTGTCTTGTGAGACAGCGTGGTGTTTCTGATGAATTCCTGCAGGTTTTAAATCAGTTCTATTCTGGTGGTAAACCCAACCAACAAAAGTTTATAAATTACACATGGGATGTCACATCAGAYTAAGTGGGACTGGTTGACTGTCTAGTTTGTCTCCATGTAGACCTGAATTGGAATAGGAAACCTGGGTTTAATATACCTTTTGCCCAATCACCACTGGAGATGAGGACCAGACCAGGACCAAGTGAGTCAAGAAAACAAATGGATGTTTGAGTGTTTTTGAACGCAAGAAACTGTGAAACTATAATAAAAATTTTGCAAGATCACTTCCATAACTTTATTAAAATTCTTCCTTTTACTTGAATATACAGTGTGTGCTTATTATTATTATTATTATTATTATTATTATTATTATCCTGCCTAAGCTGTTTTACTTCATACAGTGAATCTCAGACTAGAAGCAGCTGTAGTCCTGGAAGTGGCACATATGGATGGTGCCATTTAGCTAAATGTACTCTGCCCAGGTCACAAGTTTCTTTTATCCCACAACCAACGTCATCGTGCTGCTCTGATGGTCTTCTTTTTTTTCACCCCTACCGGCCTCTCAAGCTGCTGAGAGGGGTTTAGTGAAAGTTGGGAAGTATAAAATCTGTAGTTAACATCTGCCTCTCTGTGGCTCTCATGCTCACCACTCAGGATGCTGCAACGTGTTGCATCCATCACTAAAAACAAGACTTTTATCTTCACCAATTCTGAAACAAGCTGGTGTTTATGTTCAGAGATGTCTCAATTTTTGGCAGATGGCAAACTGTGGGATTTGAATGGACTCAATTACCCACTATTTCCATTAGGACTATCTGCAATCAGTATAATATCAAATCCACATTAAAGGTTGGTTATCTGAATTTTAAAAATGGCACACTGCACACATAACTGGGATTAGGCTGCAGAATCTAATAATGATAGATACAGAAACCCCTGACAGATTTGTTCTCACAGTCAGAAATACGAAGGTTTGTTCAGATTATAAAAATTGAGTCATCATTTATAATGTATCAGATTGAAGAGGGTGGCGTGAGTGTTCATCAGCTGGGTGAGCATGAAAGATACAAATGTTTTCTTATAATGATGGTTAAACTTCATGCTGTCAGTTTTGTAATGCACAAAACATGGTGACTTTCTATGTAATAATTTATTTTAAATTTCTACTCCCTTTAATAAGTAATAAGAGAAAAATGTTTGTCTTGAAGCCAATACCTGACTGAAAATGCATAGAATCCATCAATCTGGAAGTGGATTTTCAGTTAGTTTCTCTCATAATTTATTCTCAAAATTTTTACGACAATGTTTTCCTGAAAGAGTTAAAATCTAAAATTAAAGAAAATTCCAAAACGTACATTTTTTTGTCTCACTTTCTGTGTTTTCCTGGAGAAACACAGCTGTAAGGATAAAGAAAAACATCACAGCCTCCTCTTTGTCTGATACTTTACAAGGTCGAAGAGTGATCTCCAGTAACGTCAGGTTGTCTTGGATTTAGAGTTCGTGTCGAAAATCTTCTGTAGCATGAACACAACTTTGAAATGTCACATATGCTGTATCTCACACATTAATATTAAGTTCTGTAGCAACAAAACAACAAGAACATGTGACCTCAGCGCTCTGTCTGCATGTGACCACATGGCTGATGGAGGATTTATGACTGTAAGATGCTGGTGAACACCATAGATCCTGTGTAAAACTCAAGGCCCATGAGCCAAATGTGGCCCACCAATGCATTTTATGTGAGTTTTAAACATGTTTTAATCTCTAAGAGTATGCATCATTTTCAATAATCTACATCTCCCATCTTCAACATTTTTCCCATGGAATGTCATCATCTCACCACTACATGGAGGTGCACAGGGTTCAAAAGTTACCGGCAGACAGTAAAATTTGCCATGTAAAATCTCCATTTCACTGTATTTTTAACAGCTACACTTAGGTCCATATCTATTTGGACAGAGACAACATTTTCATAATCTTGGTTCTGTACATTACCACAATGAATTTTTAACAAAACATTTTGATGCAGTTGAAGTTCAGTCTCTCAGTATGTTGAACAAAATGTTTCTTTAGAAATGTGAGGAACTAAAGCATCTTTTAAAGACAATCCCTTCATTTCAGAGGCTCAAATGTAATTGGACAAATTAAATAATTGTAAATAAAATGTTCATTTCTAGTATTTGGTTGAAAAGCCTTTGTTGTCAGTGACTGCCTGAAGTCTTGAACTCATGGAAATCACCAGACGCTGTTTTTAATGCTCTGCCAGGCCTTCACTGTGGAGGTTTTCAGTTGCTGTTTGTTTGTGGGCCTTTCTGTCTGAAGTTTAGTCTTTAACAAGTGAAATGCTCAATTGGGTTGAGATCAGGTGACTGACTTGGCCATTCAAGAATATTCCACTTCTTTGCTTTAATAAACTCCTGAGTTGCTTCGGCTTTATGTTTTGGCTCATTGTCCATCAGATCAGCTGGATCTGACACACAGTCTGGTTCTGAATACCTCAGAATTCCTCCGTCTGCTTCTGTCCTGTGTCACATCATCWATAAACACTAGTGACCCAGTGCCACTGGCAGCCATGCATGCCCAAGCCATCACACTGCTATGCTGTGTTTTACAGATGATGTGGTGCTTTGGATCATGAGCTGTACCACGCCTTCACCAGACTTTTCTCTTTCCATCATTCTGGTAGAGGTTGATCTTGGTTTCATCTGTCCAAACAATGTTCTTCCAGAACTCTGTTGGTTTTTTAGATGTTTTTTAGCAAAGTCCAGTCTAGCKTTTTTATTCTTGATGCTTATGAGTGTCTTGCACCATGCAGTGAACCCTCTGTATTTACTTTCATGCAGTCTTCTCTTTATGGTGGATTTGGATATTGATACTTCTACCTCCTGGAGAGTGTTGTTCACTTGGTTGGCTGTTGTGCAGGGGTTTCTCTTCACCATGGAGATTATTCTGTGATCATCCACCACTGTTTTCTCCAGTGGACATCCAGGTCTTCTTGCATTGATGAGTTCGCCAGTGCTTTCTTTCTCAGGATGAACCAAACTGTAGATTTTGCCACTCCTAATATTGTAGCAATTTCTCAAACTGTTTTGTCTGTTTTTGCAGCTTAAGGAGGGCTTGTTTCACCTGCATGGAGAGCACCTTTGACCGCATGTTTACTTCACAGCAYAACCTTCCAAATGCAYGCAGKACACCTCAAATCAACTCCAGACCTTTTATCTGCTTAATTGAGAATGACATTAARGAAGGGARTGCCCACACCTGTCCATGAAAGAGCTTTGGAGTCAGTTGTCCAATTACTTTTGGTCTCTTTAAAAACAGGGTGGCACATGTTGATAAAGGTACTGAACTTACAGAGCACTTTTTAAGTCCCTCCGGACCCCAAAGCGCTTTACACTAACAGACAATTCACCCATTCACACACTGATGATGTCAAACTACTCTGTAGCCACAGCTGCCCTGGGGCACACTGACAGAGGGGAGGCTGCCATGCACCGGCGCCACCGGACCCTCTGACCACCATCAGTAGGCAAAGTAGGTGAAGTGTCTTGCCCAAGGAAACAACGACTGAGACAGCTGGCCGGGGGATCGAACTAGCGACCTTCTGGTTCCAGGACGACTCCCCTAACCACTCCACCACAGCCGCCCCATACATGTTAAGGAGCTGAAACTCCTAAACCCTTCATCCAGTTTTAATGTGGATACCCTCAAATGAAAACCGAAAGTCTTTATGTCCATGTGCATTGACTTGAATATGTTTCAGTAAACAGGTTAAAAAAACACGTTATGTGTCACTGTCTAAATACATATAGACACAACTGTACTTTTTCTGCAGAAAGTGGGAGAGTTCAAAATTCAAGAGAGCAGCTACTCACCACAACTCAACAACAGTGAGCAAAACTCTCTTACTTTTACTTTTAATATTATTTCTATTATTTATTTAACATTTWGTAAGTTTTACACATAGTACCTTCCAGTCTTTATYAAAGGACGTGTTAAAACACTGTTTCTATGCAGGAAATCCCACMTAGAGCTCAGTTATTGTTTGTTAGTGATGCTCAGCCAAGACAGACAGGGAATGAGACAGTTTGTGTTTAGTTGAACTTTAACATGAAACATAGAAGTTTATTACAACTAACCCTTTGAGGGCCATTATAATGTTCATATAGCCCCTGGTGAAAATGAAGGACTGCAGTGCAGATATGCCACGTGTGTGAACACCATATCATTGTAATACACACCATGCTTACAGTGTAGTACATTGTAAAATGCATCAGACCTTTGTTGTTTAATTACTGATTTTAGGTATTTAAACAGTAGAAGAATTTCAGTGCTATCTTTATTTTTCATATCTAAACCTCTCAGGTATAAAACACTCAAAATATCTGTAATATGAAAGAACATGTCCAGATGAGAACAGAGTGTGAAGTGAATATTTTTGTGACCATCTTCAGATCTATTTAAATTACYTTGGGCTTTACCCTGAAACAAAACCACCGTTCTGAATCGTGCTTTTTTGACAGTTTATGGATTCTGTCATGTTTCTCAGCTTACAAGATAAGTGTCATTATACCTCAAATGAAAAAACATTATTATAAAAAAACAGAAATCTTACCGAAAACAGTCTGAGCACGTTGGCCACCATGATGGACACGGAGCTGCCAGAGGCCCCGATCACTCCAACCACCCTCTCTGGTTTGGGGATGATGGGGGGCTCTCCGTTTGAGCAGCGCACGTCCGAGTTGTCCTTCTGGATGAGGGCCTGGACGAAGGTGAGCGACTGCTCCAGGGCGTAGGTGTCTCGGGAGCAGGTGTCCAGGATTCGTGCTCCTAGAGTGATGTTGGGCAGCAGGTCGGGGTCGCTGTTAATCTGGTCCAAGGCGTACAGCATGGCCTCCAGTCGATGGATCCCCTTTTCCCTCTTGATCTCGCCACAGGGGACACCAGCGGGCCCTCGAGAGTGCAAGGGGAAGAGCCCGCCGAGGGTGATGTCGCCCTCGATTTTGATGGACTGAGGCTGGGCGCCCTGCTGGGCCCGTGAGAGCGGGCCGATGCCCACCAGTAGAACCGCCAGCAGCTGAAGCCATGTCTGGTAGGTGAACAATGAGCCAGGCCAGCAGAACAGAGATGAACAGACCTCTAATATCATGATGATGACAGCAGGCTCTACCTTTGACACCTGAGGGTGGYGGGACAGAGAGACCATCATTACATCCTGCTAACAGTTTGCTGGAGTGTCAAACTCAAGGCCCATGGGCCAATCTGTGCCTTGTTAACGTTTTTTCTGGCCCCAAAAATAAATGGTTTGTGTTTATTCTTCTCATGACTGTAATCATCTTTAACCATCTTTTTTTCTATCCTACTCTTATTTTAAAGTCAAATGATTGAATTTTAGTGTGATTTTTCTATTTTAAACTGGTTTGCTGGATTATAGCTGTAAAAAATAATACATGGAAAAGTTATTAACAGGGTTTTTCTTAGGTATGTGTGTTGTAAACACTACATAAAATACAATTTAGATAAGTTAATTTTGTGTTTCTGTGAGCATTAAAACCAAGATCATTGTTCAATAAATACTGACAGAGATTGGTCCTATTTGGACCAAGTTTTACATTTTGGGCCCCTGGTGTATTTGAATTAGACCCCTCCTATAGAGGTTTATTGAGGAAACGAACAGAAGCACAATCATTGCTGGACCACTCAGACAATATTCACAATGGACTGAAAGCCTGCTGCATTTTACAACAAGACATTCAGATAACTTTCAGACCATACGAGGTGAAATCTGATTTGATGAAACAAAGATTAAACCATTTGGCCAAGTGGAATAAAAGCAGGCACTGATATTATCTCTACAGTCACATACGGGTCAAAGATTAGTCAGCATGGAAAGAAAGATGGAAACAGAAACACAAATCCTGGTGGTCTCAGATGAAGGTGTATATATCAACAAAAACCTGAAGAACATAGAGGGGGTTTCAGGAAACTTTAAAAACAATTCCAGAGTCTGGTCCTGAACGCAGCTTAGCATCTGAAAGTCATTTAATGTGGTTGAATGAGTATGAAACCTTCAAAACCCTCAGCACTAAAGTAAAAAATAAAATAAAATAAAATAAAAATCCATTATTTTAATATAAATCCAAACAAACTAACTTATTTTAATGAACAATTAATCTGGTCTCCAGAGCAGATGCTTTAATCTGTTCGAATAAAACATGTAAATGTTCAAGTAAAGAACTGCCAATATGAGCTTTTATTTAGAAGGGGCATCATCTGGAAC
>NW_013952741.1:90251-93125 GCF_001266775.1 Austrofundulus limnaeus
TGTGTGTGTGTGTGTGTGTGTGTGTGTGTGTGTGTGTGTGTGTGTGTGTGTGTGTGTCCCTGTCCGGTCTCTTTCTCCCTCCCTCTCTGCTGCTCTCTGGTGAACCCTCGACTCCCTCTCTCTCCCTCTCTCTCAGCGCACTAATGGCCTCAGATTGGGATTATCATGCAGGCGTCTGTGAAGAAAGAACTAGGTGGGCAAGCACATATTTTTTATATATATGTACAGCAAAATCCCCCCCTCCCCTCAGCATGATGAAACTGCATCACTCTGAGAGATTAGATGAGCACTCATACTCACTCACATAAACACACCACATGCACTGTTAGCACAGACACAATGCTGCAGAACATCAGAGCATAAAACAGGTTTGGATTATTTTCCAGTTGACTGACTCTAAAAAAAAGCAGTTGGCAGCTCATCAGTCAATTAGCAGAATAATTAACGGCCAATAATGACAAATCAAAAAGCACTTGTTTTTCTTTCGTGTCGCTTTTAATTCCAGCTTCATACACTCACGTTCAGAGAAAATCCCTTTTTTCTTACTTTATATTAGATTTAAAAAAAGAAAAAACGAAAAGAGTGGAGGGTTTGAAGTTTTAGCACATGTGAACAACGTGAAGGCTTTCAGTGAAAATCTAGCCCAAGAAAATTGATTTCTCCAAGCCYTCCTCCACTTTGGTGTACTCCAGGTGAGACTTGAAGTACTGGCTTTTATAGCGAGGGCTGTTTCGAACGTACTCCAGGTAATCGGGGGTCCCGGGGCAGATGACGTTGTCTGCCAACAGGATGCTGCCTTTCCTTAAGAGGCCACACTCCTGAAACACGTTCAAACAGACACGGTGGGTTAAAAAAAAATCAGGAACAAGTGAGAAACRATTCCTAAAGGTGCAAATACCTCCATTAGTTTTGTGTCAGGAAGGTAGCGATCCTTCCAGTGATCCAAAAACACCAGGTCGAATGTTTTTACCCCAAACTGCTCCTGAATTTTGGGGATCCAGTCCCCGGATGCTCCGACGACTAGCTGAATCTAGAAAGAAGAGAAAACAGGGATCTGAGCCAAACACATCCAACTTCTTCCTTTCTCGTTTGTTCCTGACACCAGGTCTGACCTTCTCCTCCAGGCCCGCCCAGGCAATGACCTGCCGAGCCACAGCAGCGAAGTCTGGGTTAAATTCAAGGGTGATGATCTTGGCCTGAGGAGGCAGCAGGCTGGCCATCCGCACCGTGGAGTAGCCACAGTAGGTGCCCAGCTCCAGCACGGTCCCCGGGTTCACCTCGGACACCACAGAGTCCAGAATGCAACCTGAGGAGCAGAAAAACAGAGAGAGAGAGAGAGACAAAAGGGGGGGAATCAAAACCATGAAGAGTTTTCTCACGGAAAAACCTGAACCATCCCCCACCTTTCTCATCGCCCACGTTCATGGCCCACTCCTTCTGTCMGCAGAACTGGTCGATGGCTCGGACCACGCTGCGAGGGTCTCCTCTTGTGGCATTTTTCTGTACTGCAGCAAGAAGTCTCTGCGGTCGACAGAAAATAACAGAATCACTTAAAGTCACTGCAGTTCATTCATAAAACAACTGGACTGGCAACAAACTTTTCTCTCCTTCTTTACACACAATTTAATCTGATGAAATCAAATAATACGAGCAGAAAACCTCTTTTTATGAAGGTAATCCCACTGAGATTATCTCTACAGATTTACCTTCAGGTTCAGATTTGTTTCACTGAAGTTTTTACAGATTCGTACAACTTCTTTTACCAAAAACAGCCTTTATGATAAAAAAAAGAAAAAAATCCCTTTCACTTTACATATTTAAATTTAGTGCTTAGTTTTTTGTTTTTCTTTTTTTAAGATTTTCAAACTAAATTCATTTAACACCTGAGCTCTAGTCAAAACCTGACCCCTGACCCAGAATCAGGCTTTGGTACCCATGAGGACTACTGGTCCTGACGAGGTGAGTAATTATACCAGAAAAGGTATTTAAAAAGTAGCAACATACACACATGTACAGGTGATTACATGATTCCCCCTTTTTGTGGTGCAGGGCAATAAAAATGTGAAACTCCCACATTAGGACAAAAACGGTTTTTTAACAAAACAACAAACTTGTCATCAGTCAGAGTCAAAGTCATGTCCACACAATCTGAACATGTTAAAACTATAATGTTTGTCAACATTTGTTTCCTAAACTGGAGCAAAAATGTTGTTTTCAAATTAAAAAGATGATTAAAACTCTATCAGTTTTGTCAAAATTGCAAAAGCTGTTGATTTTAACACAGAATAGTTTAAAAATGTCAGATTTCACTGATTGGTTGAGTTTTATCCAGCTTTCTTGATTAGTGCTTTTCCTGTCCAGGTCACYGGCTGGACATGTCACAAGTAAGGCCCACATCTGATTTTTTTTTATTTTTTTTAGAAAACCTAAGTTTTTTTAAATTATTATTTGCACAAATAAACAACCCTAAATGACCACAGGATTAATGTGGCTACTTTGTATAAATATAAAACAAATATAAATCACTCAATAACTTTCTAAATTATTAGCATTAAATAGAGATTTGTTCTGCTGTTGGATGATGAAGACCTTTAACTTTAGGAGACCCCCTGATCTCATGTCTTCCCACCCTGAGCTGAAGAAGAAACCAGGCACAGGAATTAAAGTTGCTTTGAGTCTAAAACTTAACTCAATTGTTTCATCTTTAACCCAGTTTTTGACATATCCGAGTGTAAAATATTGAAAAAAGAAGTGATTTACAAAAAAAACCCCTTTGTTTTAAAAGCCTGATATTGCTGAATTTGTTGTAGAAAACACCAAAACCCTGTGGGAGGGGCAACATAAATGTATGGGTTATGTAAGTAAGTAAGTAAG
>NW_013952741.1:93917-96062 GCF_001266775.1 Austrofundulus limnaeus
GAATTAATACAGTCTGGGCTTGACTTCTGCTCCGGTTTGGGAATCTAATTTAAAATCAGTGTTTTTACAAACCAAATGAGACACTTGATGCAGCACCAAGAGGCCCAGATCAGCAGAGTGTGTTGTTGATCTGGGACACATGGAAAACCTTAAACCTGTTAGCAAAATATTCTTTCACAATGCTGTTCTTTTGATTATGCTGAAAACACAAATGTGTCAGAACATAACCCAAATGCAACTCTGACTGTACCTGATAATAAAGTAAGTAATTAAATTATTGTGTAAGGCTTACTTTAGTTAAAACGCCTTTAAAAAAAACTTTAACCATGTTGTAATTTATTAACTGATGTCCTCCAGTGAAACAGACTGTGAAACAAATTGATCTGTGTTTAAAACTGGAATGGACTTTGATCTTTGTATTTTCTGCTAAGCTTCYGTTAGAAAATGCTGATTAGCCCGGAGTCGGGTCAATGTTTGGTCCTAAAACAACTGTTTCACACTGTGAGGTCTGATTTACTCCAAGTTTACATGGTGCATCATTTCTAAACAATTTACAGAAACATATATGTAACAGATGAAAAAGGACATCATTTTTCAGGTCTAAGGTTTTCATATCAGGACATAAAGCATTGAACTGATGTGTGTTGGGTCTAATGATTAAGACAAATAAATAACCAAGGTAAAGGTTTCCTTAAATAAATGCTTAAATAATACAAAACACTATGTTTGAATAGTTGGATTGCTGTAAAAAAATGCAAATAAATATTTAATGTAATAATTTGCAATACTTGGTTATTTTATTCACAATGGAAAACAGTCAACATAATTTTCTTTACTGCTATGAATCTGCCATTCTGATTATTTTCAGTAATATTGACTTTCAAATGCTGTAGTAGTATTCCTGATAAAGCCAGACTGTGAGCATTAAGCCTTTTTTTGCCCCAAAATCTTTATTTCTAACGAGATCGTCTTATCAASCAGTGTCAAACAGTGATGTCATCTTTAACTCCAAAGCACACAGGAACAGACCAGATACATTTGACTCATGGTTTCACTTTACAGGCAAAAAGAGAGACTTTAATTTACATTTTAAACAAAAAAAACAAATAAAGCCAAAGGTTCCCCATGTTTTCCCAGCATCCTTTTCAGCTGGGACATCATTCAGTCTCAGAGATTATTTCCTGAGTTTGTTTCAACATACAAAGATTCATATTTTAGTGTCAATAGTGTTTAAATYTAAGAACTAAATCAGCAGAAACACAATTTCACAGGTTGTAATATTTAATGCCTTTTTCCCTCTCCGACATCTGTCATGACATGAGCCACTCAGACTGTTCATCACTAAATCACAAAGATAGATTATTTTGCAAAATAAGTTATCAGAACAAACCCTAGTTCTCCTAGAAATAAAACATGTGTGYTGCGATTAAAGCTCAGTACAGAATAAATTTCCTTCACATCATTAAACTGAAAAATAAAAATAAATAAGCCGATCGAGGACTGTGTTGTTAACATTTGTCTGTGAAAAGGGAAAGTTTGCTGGTTGCAGACAGTGTAGACCACGACAGATGCTAACATTGACAATCTGAAGGATTTTTAGATAAAAGTTGTGGTTGTGAAAAAATTACATTTTTGAGCAATTTTTTTGTCTTTTTCTCATTTTATTTTGGCTAACTCCACAAGCAAGATTTCTATTTTTAGCAGAAACTCACATAATTAAAGGTAGAATGAGACTAATGAATGATGGTAAATTCCTTTATTATTGACTGGAGCTGCAGAACCCCACTAAAGAGACTTGATTTCAGCTGCAGGTCACAAAGCTTGAACACMGACTTGGACTGAGTCTTTGTTGTTTTTCTTCCTACTCAGTTTCTCAAGGGAAAGTTACAGAACAGAATGTTGGAGGGGCTAGCTGAGAAAAAATAATCTAGAAGATTTATCAATAGTGATTGTTGAACATAAATGAGTCTGAATAGTTGATGCAGCCTCCCAACAGAATATGGCTTTATAGATAAATCCAGGAGGGGGAAAAGAAACAAACTTAAACAAAAAAAAAAAGAAAAAACACAGAGTTAAAGTGAATAAAAGTTTTTGATTGGACTTTACTGCAGCAGAAATTTGTAAAAAAAAAAAAAAAAGTAAAGT
>NW_013952741.1:98246-101612 GCF_001266775.1 Austrofundulus limnaeus
TCATTGCATTCTGTTTTTATTTTACACAATGTCCCAACTTATTCAGAATATATTATATACTGGGTTGATAAATAAGTAAAACAAACAGGAATGACCAGCACTCCAAAAATATCAAAAGGTTTTAATAAGGACAAGAATAGGATGTGTTACAAGTAGTCAGCTTAAAACAACATGTCTAATTCCCTCCACAGTCACACGCCCAGAGAGAGCTGTACCTAGACAGGTTTCAGCTACATGTAGCCGAAACACATCCTATTTTTTCCCTTATTAAAATATTTTGATATTTTCAGAGTGCTGATTATTATTGTTTTTTGTAATTTTTCAGAACCAGGCACCAGACTCTTTACCCTTTTTTTCACATTGGGGTTGTACGCACTACTTTCCTCCTCTCGTGGTAAATAAGTAGAGCGTTACAGTGTTAGCTGACTTTGTGAGAGCTGAATGCAGAGTGAAAGCACACCTGAGGTCGTGTGGACTGGGTCAGTGTGTTCAACAGTTGTTCCACAACCCTGTCGTGCCAAAAAAGTGCCAAACCTGGATGATACTGCACAATGGAGGGGATCACCCAGCTGTACAGAGCGTACAGCAGGGCTGCCCCACCGGTGAGGCTGTAAAAAAGAGTCAGCCACATTCTGCAAATGAAACAGAGCAAACAAAACATCAGTAAATTATACTAGATATATGCACGTGTGTGCATATCATACATTTTTACAAATCGTTGTTTAATGGAAAGAGGTAGATGTAAACAGACACAAAGCACACWTGAGCTAAAGCAGATCAAACAGCTCTCCTGTCTGCCCTCATCTCGTCTCTTTGTGTGGAGCTAATGAGATGGGTGTTTACTATGCAGAGTAAAGTACTGAAGCTGCTTCTGTTTTCCAGCTGCTGCTGCTGTCATGTCCAAACCGTACACCCACTCAATACAATGATATTATTGTAAAAAAAGACTTTTGACAACAGCTGCAGCTGAGCCACGCTCAGGAGCAACATATAGGAGAGCTGCAGCACTGATAAAAGAAAACAAAAAAAAAAACTGAAGGAGAAAAGCACAGCCTGAATCTTAACTAGGAGCTCGTTCTGTGGGAACGTCAGGCACAGCATGCCTGGAAAAAAGACTACCTGGCACAGATAAAGCAGCTGTGTAAGAGCCGGGGTAGTTGAGGTAATTCCTTTTGATTTGGAGTTAGAGTTGCGTGGCAACTGGCTGTGGGGTTAAGAGCTGCGTTTCCAAAGGCAGGGAACTGAAATTTCAACCTTTACACTGGCTCCTGCTGAACAAAGAAAACTGAAATGCAGAAGTATTGGCATGTCAGATGCAAAAATACACATAATCTGCTCCCAAGCAAATTCTAACTTAAATTTTAAAAAAATTAAAAAGCTACAAAATCAAGACTGTCAGAACTCTGTGTACTATACTCAGTGCCATTGCACAAGCTAACAAAAAAAATGTCATCTTTGTTTTCCAGCAGTGCAGATTTCCAAACTGAGTGCAGCTCAGTTCCTCTGCAGCAAAATCAGAACCAAGTCTTCTGAAGAACTGAACAAGTCGTGCATTCTTAATGAGAACCTGAAGAGAAAGCAGGACTTACACATGGACGCAGGCGGTCTTCCCTCTCCTCTCCTCACCTCCTGTCACTACCAGAAAACCTGAGTTTTCTGAAAGCCAGGCATGTGCCTTGCGCTCGTTTCCACGAAACTAACTCCTCCCTCTCCTTCCTTCCATCCCCCACTAATCTGAGCTGTGCAGAATGTGAGCGCCAGAGGAATGTGCAGCAGTTTAACACGCTCCACACAGTCACACACACCCACAGAGAGCTGGGCCTGCTCAGTTTGTTCAGGACACTTCTTCACGTTAGGCTTGATGTCTAAAAAGAGGTTTGGAAAATAGGAAATATCCTATTTTCATTTAGATGTTTTCCTCATTAACTACTGAACCAGTAGCAGTTTGTTCCTCATGTATAAGCAAGCAGTTCCCCTGTAGTAAGTGGGAGTACAACTGTTTCTCAGAAAAGTGTGCCTCCCTCACAGAGGAATCCCCGATTGACGTGTTGCACAAGACACGAAGTATTCAAACGTCCYTTTATTAAACCTCAGACTTTTTTATGTGTGTCAGGAATCTCTTCCCCTTGGTCATTGCTCTGCCTGAATGTGACAGCTACTCAAATGCTGCAAGACTTCCAAGTAAAAACTTGAAGGAAAAAGTCCATCGTCAAACTGAAAGCAGTTCTTTATGATGCCAGCACCAACTTATATCCACAACGTGGCCACATCCCGTGTAACAGAACGTGTCTCTGGGAAGCACAGAGTCTGCGTGTCTTCAGGAGGTAATCCAGGGATGTTTTAAACACTGAGCGGCTGTGGCTCTTTTCTGCGGCTGCAGCTCCAACATGGTCAGAAGAAAGGAACTGAAGTGGACGGCTTCCTCTTGGGGCCACTCGTACTTGTCCTGCAGGATCTCCAGCAAGCTCCAAGGTTTCAGTTTGGAGATGTGTCGCAGCTGTCCTGAGGAGAAGAAAGAGGGTGCTAGTCGTACACACCACACTGCCTCTTTAGTGCTGACAGATGTTAATATCCTGAAATACCCATTACATTCAATCTCTCTGTTATTTGTTCTGTATTTTATTTTGTGAGGTATCTGTTCACAGAGTTTCAAGGTAAACAGTCTGCGTTTAGTCTGCTTAGAGAAGCTGTCTGTTGTGAAGGATTTTATTATAAAGCTGCCACTACAACACGTTGCACAAAGCTAAATATGAGAAGTTTACTGAYGTCACAAGTACATAACAGTGACAACAGTGGCCCTTTAGTGGTATCAACAAAAAAATTGTGGCCCTTTCCATCAWTTAAGTTGCCCATCCCTGRACTAAATGATGAAATMAAGTTCAAATAATGAATCTWTGAATGTTACAAGTCTTGTAAAAATGAATACTAAACAAATTAAAGATCAAGCATTTCCTAAAAGAACATAAATTTCCTGGTACCTTAGTTCAGCTTATGTTGAATAATGCTGAAGTTGCAACTYTTTTGGTCAAATCTCAACAATAAAACTGAATAGTCTTATGTAAGCCCTAACCAGATCAGTTAGTGCTGAGAGCAGGCTTTTGGCTTCAGTTTTGCAGTACACCCTTTCATACTTGCGAAGCCCCATTTCCATTTAACAATGTCTTCAGGGCTCCATGCCAACCTTCGAGTTTGTGAAGATTTAACAAGATTTAACAGCTTTCGCTCTCATGCACACCAGAAAGGCCTACGAACCAATCATGATTAGGGTCAGACGTTGGGTCTTGGCTAGCCTGGCCCTTGCCTTCCTACGCAGCTGCGCTCAATTCTAGTTTCCCTTCACTGCTCCGTCTGGGACTTCTCTCATTG
>NW_013952741.1:101754-116552 GCF_001266775.1 Austrofundulus limnaeus
TTATTTTAGCATACAGCAGTGGAGGAAGTGAATGAAGCCAGTCTGTGTTGATAAGGCTTCAAATTAAATTAAATTTATCTGACAAAGCAGCAGCTCTCATTTACAGTCGTCTRGTTTGGCTCGATACTTTTCTRCTCTCAGTAYGGTTGTTTACAGCGCTCGCGATTTCCYGTTAGCTTCTTAGCTTAGCCTCCTTCACACCGACAACACYCACATGRTTCAGCAGKGGCCACYCCTCCTGSAAGAAWCGKTTCTCTGTGCAYCAAGTCCAGARCCTTGTACGAAGCGAAGTGAAGGACAGGGTCTGGTTTTAACCAGGCTAGGTCTTGGCAGAACTTTGATTCAAAATCAATCCAGCAARGACTCAGAGTATGTGTTGAGGATGACTTCCAGCCAGGGCCACAGGCAGTGTAGGCAAATGCTAAGGGCACCGTCCACCTAGGGGGTGCCACCTAGGGGGTGCCACAAATGAGGTACCAAAAGTTGACAAACTTTTTATTAGAGTATATATATTAGATAATTTAGTTTGTAGAATAATCACTTGTTCCTCGGGTTTATGAAGGTAACTTGTTCTGTGGGTTTCTCAGCTGCTTTGCTACGATATGAGGTCATATGGTGCAGAGGGTATTTCATGACAAAAGTATCATATGATGCAGTCAAGACTAACTACTGCTCTGTGAGTTAATAGGAAAATAAAAAAGGATAATGAAAGTTTCAGTTCTGATCTCAGATAAAGTTCAGGTTAAAGTCTGGTTTTCAGTGTTTTACCTTCAGAAAATACTGATTTATGTTGTTTTATTAATCCCAAGAATTTAGTAAAATGCTTTTCAAATGGGTGGAAAATGTATAGTTTTGAGTAGATATTTTACAATATTTTTACGGGGGAGTCTACCCCTGCACCTCCCTAGAGCTGCTTCAGTCCACAGCTGCTGGTTAACATGAACAGGTGTTCCTCGTTGCTGTCAGCAGATGTTGGCAGGTATCAGGTAGACTTCTGGTGTCCTGTTTCAAATTTATTATAATGTTTAAAAAAAAGTTGAGCAGGTCCTCTGGACAAGTTCTTTGTTGAACAAAATGTTTTCTCTCTTCTCCCATAATGGTCTTCAACAGATTTGTTTGCCAATGTTAACTTGTTTGTCCATCATGTCCACCATGTTTTCAACAAGGAACTTGTTTTTCTATCTGGATCATTGAGATGCATCAGGATGTATCATAATGTTAACTATTTTAACWGGACCTGGTTTCTAAAGACAATAAAAAATAACATCAAAGACAAAACTATTAAATCTGGTGTGTGAACGTATGTAAACTGGCAGTGAGATTTAGAGAATTGCACAAGGGGCACCACCTGATTGATATTTTGCCTTGGGCGCCAAATTGGCTYGGGCCGGRCCTCCTTCRAGCTCATCAGAAGTTAAGGCCATATCAGTTAAACTGCCTGAGTTGTGGTCATTTGTGTTTGCCAAGGTCAACCAGCTGTGGCAACCATCTGAAATCTGATTAGCTCCAAAATGTAATCATCTGTAGATGTTCTTTCAATGGTTACTTTCTGAGTATAACTGCTCATGAAGTATTTTGGTAAATAGTAGATGAATAAACACACTGACAAAGACATTATTCATTATTTCATTATTTCAGACATTATTTCAGTGACAAACGATAAAAAGAAGCATTACAGAGGAATACATGGGTTTTTAACATTATAACAAACAGTTTTTACCTTTTCGGTTGAAGTAGCATTTGGCATCCTTCCCAGAAAGGACAAACTGAGATGGAAGGGGTCCCAGTAGTTCAATAATGTGAGCGATGTGATCTGAAAAAAACATTAAAAAATTGACGTATCATATTTATTTCACCGAAAAAACAAAAACCCATTGTGGACAACACACACCTTCTTCGCGGGAGAACGTGGCTCCAGACTGAGGGTCGAACAAATAATCTCCTGTGGCCAATTCAAAGGCCTTCACAAAACAAGGCAACAACAGTATAAATGTTGGAAATGATGAAATGAAACYCTGAAAAAGGGGACAATCTGGAGGTTTTATTAAAAATAAAAAGCATCATCTCAGCTCACCATGCAGGCAGTGCTCCAGATGTCGGCTGGTGTGTCGTATTCAGCACCAATCAGGACCTCAATTGAGCGGTACTGACAGGTCTGAATGTCTTCAGTGAAGTGTTTGTGCTGACAACAAACAAAATGTGATTCTTAATGTTTAACTAAACACTAAATCCATGTGCAAAATTAAAGATTTGGTAAGAACTAAGAGGCAAAATCTGAGACCACSTGAGGATGAGGACAGAAAAATATTTCAAGATTCAAGGCTGCCATGGAGACATAGCATCCACAGCACTCCAAACTAATAAATAAAATTGRACAAATAAAATATATGATTTTGGTTTTCCAGTAGGAATGATCCAAACTGAGGTGATGATCAAAATACATTTAAAGGACTCGTTATAAAAMAAACCTCAGCCAATGTTTGTCTCCTACAAATGATCTCCGTCCGTCTGTCTGTTCGTCCTCTACGYTTTCAGAAAGCTGCAACTTTCACAAAGAAAGGCTCAAATACACCAAATATATCTTGGTACGAGTCATCCATGTTCCAGGCCTGACCATCCATCTATCAGTCTTTTTTTTATTTTTTTTTAATTTTGTTTTGCTTGGACAGCTCCATGTCTGACCGTCTTAACCTAATCAGCAACACATTGTGTCAGAACACAGATAAGAACTTCATCTTACTTGGTTAGTCGGTTATTTTGGGTCAAAGCTGCCAGTTTGTCTCTTTTCTTGCACATGTTTCTGAGCTAACTCCRRCTACAGCTTTGACCATGCAGACTTCTCATGCTGCATGCTTCTCTCAACACTGACTGGTYGCAGGATGGTGTGMYTGTGGCACAGTGGAGGATGCTGATGCCTCGCTGTTTGCACGCGGTTAGCTCTAAATCACACATATACGATCCAATCTGCACCAAATTTAGTGTGCATCATCACCTGCTAAACACACCTGTGTGGTAGTTTGACAAGATCATCTTAGTCCCCCATCCATCCATCTATTCACTTATTTAAATAATGAAGGCCTGTGATGATTCCAACAAAACTAACAGTTTTACTGAATGGCGACAGGGGACATCAGCGACGTTTAGCATCAAGTTCTATCTTGTTTCATTTATAAAAGCAGTAGCCTTCAGTCTGAGGCAAACAACAAAACARTGTACTAAATCTGTTCCTTTGTGCCTCTAACACTTACATTTATATGATTTTATAAAAAACATTATGTTGTAAAATGTAATAAAATTTGTAATTTTTTAAAGAAATGAATAAAATGCACATTTTTGGTGTACTTTATATTTTACCATGTTGCAGCAWCATATGATCATAAATAATTTGATCATTTCATTGCAATTATTGATTCAAAATCTCAAACACACCACATTTACCTTTTAGCTGCAGTTTGCTAATTTTAGCTTTTAGCTAGCTTTGCTAATTACAGTTCAAAACTACTGTTTTGTTGCATTTAGCTACAGTTTTGCTACATTTTGCTCTACCGTTTGTTATCATAGCTTTTGTCCACTGTTTTGCTCATTTTAACTACTGTCCTGCTTATTTTAACTTTTAACAGTTTACTGAACAATTCAGTTTCAGACAGAACTTCTGCACTCAGCAGAGAAAACTAAACTTTTCTAGTTCTAWTATGTTTCACTGACGTGAAATTGTAATAAATTGTGAAATAAACACAGTAGGATTTTTAAACCATAGCAGATGTACACTCTGGGATGAGCTCCAGTTGAAACATTTGATTATAATCTCCTTTCAGTGTCTTCACACATTAATCTGATTAATCGCTCACCACCCAGCAGGCATTGCCCAGATCAGCAATTTTGATGAGGATCTTGTCAGCACTTTGAGGTTTCAGAAGGTCTACAGGATCACTCCTTTCTAAAAACACACAGAAACATAAAAAAACTAAACTAAACTAAACTTTCTTGTTCCACTCTTCTTACAGATTTGTTTTCATCAAAAACATTACATCCTTGCTGACGGGGCAGACCTTGAGCTGAGGGTGAGGATGATGACGGTGGAGGACGCTCTGTGTCTGCAGGTCTGGAAGCAGAAGCAGGTGCATCCACGCTGCGACTCGGCTGTGAGCAGACTGAGTGGCTGTGTGAAGCCCAGTCCGGCTCGTCTTCAAACAGCAGCGTCTGCCTCCGTATCCTGAGGTTCGGACCTGTGAGCTTCGTGTTCACAGTGGAGCCGTGTGCGCTGGAGGCAGCAGCATCGCAGAAAGACACACGAGACCTGTCTGGTTTGGAGTCAGGTGGATTCTTCTGTCCTCGACGGCTTCTCTCCTTCCCCGCCACACGCTTGTTTGAACTCCTGGAGACCTTGCTGGACTGATTGTGGGAAAAGGAGGACAGTGTCTGAAAATAACAACTCTCAAAGGAATTCAGTGAATCTGTGAGGTTGTGTGCAGGCAGAATGACCCAGGGCGCAGGCAGATTCAAAAAGGTAACAAATAGCTTTAATGTTAAACAAAAAGGCTGACAAAGCAGCTCAAAACCTGCAGAATCCTATCAGGGGAAACACAGAGCACACCACGCTGGCTGATGACAGCACAATACAATGATCCGACACAGACTGAACACAGGGCACAGAATACAAAAGGCAAACAAATTAAGGACAACAAGAAACACCTGGAGGAGACAAGAGGAAACAGGTGAGCATGGGTGGAGCTGGAGCAGGGCAGAGATACACAGGGGAACACTGAAACACTAGAAAACTAAAGCAAAGACACACAGATCATGACAGAATCAGAAACTCTCAGGCCTGTTTTGGAAAATTGGCATGTTCAAATAACTTGTGTCTCAGTWTATATTTGTTATTTGGAAGCTTTAAGCCTTGACATTGGTTTGTATTCTGTTTTAGGTTGGGTTGCTAACAACAAGTTTAAATAAAACCACAACAGCAACTGTTGGAGGAACATCAAAAGCTGCAGTTGTCTCCTGTGACACACACCAGAGGTCTGCTTTAAATGCTCCGTAACCTGTTCCACAGAAACAGGCTCAGAAAGGTCAGTAAATTCAAATAAATCCATGCTGTAAAAATCTACATTTTCAGTGTGTATTTTTGCAACTTCTTGGCCATTTAATAAAATATACTCAATAAACTTGGTAGGGAGTGCAACAAATAAAATATACAGTATAATATATTTATTGATTGCCACCAAAAGAAGAAAGGTGAACAATAGTATATTTGCCCAGCATTTGAGTTTGTTTTTCTTTTGTCTGTTAGCAAAATATCTCATGAACCACAAGAAAAATTGTACAACTCAAGTTAGCTGCCTCAGCCAGTTGATCTTAGTAAACACAAAGATGGCTATAATTGAGTCAGTTTTACAGATCTAGAGCTAAACATTACTGTGAGTTAAACTCTGAGCCTGAAATGTTTGCATTGGATTGTCAATAAAGTTATTTTCAAGGTTTGACTGGTTTGGTTACAACTCTGTCATTTCTCAATGATCTAACTCTAAGGGAGGCGGGTGATTTGAATTCTTTCGAAGAATACTCAGCCTTTATTTGTCTATTCTTAAAGTTTCATTTGTGTTTTTCTCACATTGCATTTTAACCATTTGCTTCCCTGTGATTGAAGGTATATATGTCTAATAAACAACACAATCCCACACATCACAATCATAAATGGAACATGAAAACATTTGGATTTACTTCATCTAAATAGGCTGAGAATGTATTTGCAGAGTTCATATTTAAAACTTAAGGGATAAATTGTCATACATTTATTGTAATGTAACATCGCATACAGCTAATGAACATGACATAGATTAGGAAATAGGATTAGATTAGGATTTGCTTCTCTCTTCAGGCAGAAAGTAACATCAGCCACATGCATCAGACTCCTTTATAAAGTACAAGAATCTGCAGCTGTTTGTACTAATATAAAGTAAGAACAAGATTTAACATTAAGCAGTGTAATATGAAGTGTTTATTAGCCTGCTGCATTCCAGTCAACACAGATTTAATAAAATCAGAGGCCTATAAAGTTTTACTTTTACTAATTTAAAGTAATTATACCTTTAAAAATGGCTGTGGTAAAAATAAATTTCACTGATAAAAAAAAGTACTTAAGTAAAATTCATAATACTGCTAACACTAATCAGGAAATGCACACTCGATTTTGATTCACTTCACAAGTCAGCGATCGATATGATGCAATATCTTATACTCATCTAAAGTAAATGATTGTTTGGGCATAAGATGATGAAATATGGATATTGCTTTTCATTTTTGCCCCGATGTAACTGAATCATTAATCATCTAATCGATATTWCGACGTGGATCGATGTATTGTTAGAGCCCTACTTGTAACACGTTATAAATTTAAATATGACCCAACGCATCATGATAAGAGCTGTTTCTGCACTCTAAAAAAATCAAGTGTTGAATTTASTTAACCAAACCTGTTCAATAATATTTGTAAATTGATTAATTTYTTCAACTCAGCTTAGTGGAACCAGTTTGATTAAGTAAATTCAACACTTCAATTTTTAGAGTGCATAAACAATGCTWATCATMATGAGTTSGGTCATATTTAAATTTYWAACGTTCCTCCCCAGGTGTTTCCGATCAGTCCCTCGTTTGCTCATCTTTATATTCTGTGTCTTGTCATCGCATCCTTGTGCTGTCAACCCCAGCCAGTGMGGTGTCCTCTCATGTTCCTTGTGTCCTTATTCTCCTGAGTATTTTTGAGCTGCTTTAGCCAGCCTTTTGCTTTAACAAAAGTATTTTTTGTACTCTGAATTTTTGCCTGCGCCCTGGGTCTTCTGCTGCACAACCTCACAAATTCAACGTTAAATTTTTAAATTTCCATCCAGTCACATCGGGACAAAATGAAAAAATTATCCATATTTCATCATCTTATGCCCATCTAACAYTCATTTACATTAGATGGGCTTAAGACTTTGCACCATATCAATCGCAGACTTGTGAACTGAATCGAAATCGTATCATGACAGACTTTGTGATATGAAGAAATCCAAACAAATCGATATATTATCGTATCATGATAAATCAGGTGATTTACAACACTTTGTTAAATTTTAAAGTAAAGAAGTGAAAGCATCACTCTAAGGTTTTGAATGTAAATGTAAAGGTTATGATTAAAAACAWACTAGGTAAAATTGCAAATCCTCAAGAAAATGATTTAAGTACTGTAACAAAGTAAATGTACTTAGGTTATTACACACTTCTGATCAAAATATACCTGAATAGTGTCAGTGAAAACATAAAACACAACATCCAGCTTACCCATTCCTGTAAAACCCCTGTCAGCTTCCCAAACAGGTTGTGCAAACTCTTTAAAAAAAATCACAGGGYAGCAAATTGTTAAAGTGCAGTTTGAGAAAAACACAAATGAAAAATACAGTTTTAAGAATAACAGAAGAATAAAGTTATTTTACACACCTGTTTTTCTCTGGAGTCAGTTTTTACTGGCAAAAAGAGAAACAAACATTTCAGATTATAAAGCCTAAATGAGAAAGACAGCATGTTTCAACAAAAACACTCACTGATTCCTTTAAATCAACACGAGTCAAACYGACGTTGGATAATTTCACTAACCTGATCTGCTGAGAGGAGGATTCACAGGAAGCTGCCACAGTTTGGTGTCAGCTGCAAGCTTTTTAATYTAAACATCATCGACTCTCAGGAGGATGTTTTCTGGTTTGATGTCTGTGTGAATAATCCTGCATTTAGTGTGCAAGTAATCCAAACCCTGCAGAACCTGCGGGAAGGAACAAAAAGGGGAAATTAATCCACTCAGACGATGGTTAAAGATGGGAGAAATGACTTGTTTATGGTTTATGAGGTTWTGATGAACCTGTCTGAGGATGCTCTTCACACATGGCAGGGGGAGGCCGGTGTAGTTGGATTTAATGATCCACCTCAACAGCTGATGACCAAGGACCTCCAGAACCATGCACACATCTGAGCAGCTAAGGAACTTCGTTCACACCTCAGAGTGTTTGCAGGTCCACAAAGACTTGGTAAAGACCATCAGCAGCCAAAACTATGTAAAGATTAAAAAGATATTTTGGACCTTTTGATGTAGATGGAAAGATAATTAAAATGCTGAAACTAAAACTATGTTTCTCAGCTGGCCTGGGAACATTTTGGGATTCCCCTGGATGAGCTGACCCAAGTGGCTCGGGAGAGGGAAGTCTGGGTCTCTCTGCTTAGGCTGCTGCCCCCGCGACCCGACCCCGGATAAGTGGAAGAAAACAGACGGATGGACGGAAAGATAATTAATATCTTACCTCTTGTAGATAGCTTTTTGAACAAACTCAGTTTGAAGAGACAGTTGAATTCCGATGAGACAAAAAAGCTAACACCTAAACATGGCAAAGACCATCACTGCCAGCTTAAAACGGCTCCAARCTAATMAAAGTAAAATAAAWATCAGTTCATACAGARGCTGTTTTATAAAGCTTTGTAAAGGTTTGCTACGGTGTTTACATAAACTGTTATAGTTTATTTAAACTAGCCATTAACATACCCTTAGCAAAAACTAGTATATGCAAGTACCCTTTTAGTATACTAATTTAAACTAAGAGTATACTTCCAGTTTATTTTTATGTACTTATCTGAGATATACTTAACCAAGTTTATCTTAAACTTCAATTGACTTGTACTAAAAATATACTAATGTTTAAACTTTTGGCCAAGATAAACTTTGGTAGTATACTTTTCACACAGACTGGTTTATTTGTAGTATATTTCAAGATTAAAATAAAAGTATACTTAGAATATTACTTTCAGTATACTTCTGAGTATACTTTCATAAACTTGCTGTGGGCCAATTTAGAAGTATACTTGTTAGTAAACTGCTAGTATACTAATATCAGTGTGCATGGTTAAAAAAAAGTACACTTTTATACACTTTAGTATACTTAATGACATGTACTTGAAGTTTTGGTAAGTTTGTAAACTTAAAAAGYCATAACAGTATACTTAAAGTATACTTTTCATAGACTTTTTTTTAAAGTCCAGATTTGGTACAAACAAGTATTAAAACCTCCTCTTTACAGTGGCCAAAATATCCCAGACTTTAAATCCCCACAAAATGTTAAAAACAAACAGAGCAACACTTTGTCCTTATTGTTCAGCTGTGTGTGTTGGCACACAGCTTCATGGCTCTCAGTAAAGGATACGCTCTCCGGTGACTCCAGAGATCTTGAAGTCATCGATGAGCTGCACGATCCGTTCACGTTTAGGATCTTTGGGGTCACTCTCCCTCACCTGAGGGTCATATATCAGACAGAATACATATAGAAATAAAAATGTGGTGTGATGAGAATTTATTTAAATGTTCAGACTAAACAGAAATAGGAAGTGGTTACACTGACACATTTAAGGAGTTTGATCTCATCCAGCGCCGTCTCGGTGAACGTTTGAGCACTCTTCACCACCTTCAGAGCCACAAAATGACTCGTCCTGTGAGCAGACAGTTACAGCACAGTTATTATGTTTAAGGCTCAATTTGCTAAACACAAGATCATAAACAAGGCCGGCCTGTGGCATAGGCAGTACAGGAAAAAGCTAAGTGCGCCATCCATCTAGGCGGAAGTCATGAATGGGGGATAAAATATGTAGAAATAACTATGATATGATGCAGTCAAAACTAACTACTGGTGCTCAGCAGGCATTTAGCTAGAGAGGTGTTTATTTTGTATGACACCCTCTGTCTGCTGGTGACGCCTCAGGATGCCCAGTCAATCTTCGATCCACCAAGTATTTTTTTTTCTCTATGTAAATTTCAGAAATTTACATAAACTCCGTAAGTGGTGGAGAGGGTGACTGAAAATATTATGTGAAGCCAGAGGAAGACAAAGAATAAATAAATTGATCTGACCTGGATACAGGTGGGTAACGATGTCACAGCTTTAGTAGCTGTTGTTTTCTCAGTCTCCAATCTGGTTGTAACTTCTTTCACCAATATAAATTTCTTAAGATTGCAGTCCAGGGTTGTGGGGTGGCTTGACTTAACGTTATGGTGGAGTATGAGGGCCAAAATTAAGACTATCGTGCAGCCAGCGGTAGCTACATCCTTGTAGCAGGAGGCTATATCTATCTCTAAACCAGCTATTGATCTGATCAATGATAGGCCAACACCAGTAACTGAGCAGCTGGTCCAGGTAAATGAGAGGCCGGCGCTGGCAAATTGTTTTCTGTTTGTTTGTTTGTTTGTTTGTTTGTTTGTTTGTTTTTTGTTTGTTTTTTGTTTGTTTTTTTGTTTGTTTGTTCACTTTTGCCAATTTATTAGAAATGCCAGAACTATCAAGTTGGGGCTTTTTAGAAAGTTTAGTTTGTAGAGAAAGTTTCCTTTATTTAAGAACGTTTGTGTCTAATAAAGGTGAACAGCCTGGGCATGCTAGTTGTTAACCTCTCAGAGGCTAACGCAGCTGCTCAGTTACCGGTGTCGGCCTATCATTAATCAGATCAACAGCTGTCAGGAATATATAGCCTCCTGCTACAACGATGTAGCGACCACTGGCTGCATAATAGTCTTAATTTTGACCCTCATACCGTCCTATATAAAGTGTCTATGTCCTCCCCTAAAATCCTACCTAAAGGCCTGCATGATGCTCAGTGTGTAAATAGAAAACAAAAATATATGAAAGTTTCAGTTGTGATGATAAAATTCGGGTTAACGTCTGGTTTTCACTGTTCTACTTTCATAAAATACTAGTTTTATGTTGTTTTATTAATTTCAAGAATTTAGTAAAAGGCTTTTCAATCGGCAGGAAAATGCCTAAGTTTGAGTAGAACCCCCTGGACCCCCCCAACAGAACTGCTTCAGTCCACAGCTGCTGGTTAACATGAACAGGTGTTCCTTCTTGCTGTCAGCAGATGTTGGAAGGTATGAGGTCGACCTCTGTTATTCTGCTTCAAATAAAATTTGTTATTATTTTAATTGGACAACCTGTTTTCTAAAGATAAAAAATAAAATCTATATGAATGTACTCTATGTAAATTGGAAATGAGATTTTGAAACCTGCACAATGGGTGCCCCCCTGAAATCTTGCGTAGGACTTTGAATTGGCTAGGACCGGCCCTGGTCAGAAGTGCAACGTTTTACTTACAGCATGTCCCAGCAGAGCCAGACGGTGGAGAAGTGACCCCATCCCAACTTTTTAACTACCTGGTAACGATCAACAAAGATTTCTCCCTTCTCCACAGGATAGTAACCACCTGCAGAGGAGAGGAAAGCGTGAAGATCTCGAGCAGCATGTGGAGTTCCACTGCTGGGGGGTCTCACCTACCTACGTCATAGTCGTCAGGGTTCTCCTGTTCATCAAAAGACCTCAGTAGCTCAGGTGAAGGAGGATGGTTCTTTGAAGCTGGGAGATGGTGGAGGTGCTTGTTGGATTTGGGACTGCATGCTGGTTTTGTGGAACGGACTGGGCTGTATTTGATGGGTTGATTAAGAGTACTGGATGTAAGAAGAGCTGATATAGCTGCTGCATAAGATGACGACATGTTTACAGGAAGGAGCCTGGAGAGTTGGAGTGCAGCTGAAGATGAGCCGAGGTGACAGCAGCACCCGAGGACAACGCTAAGGCACAAAAAAGGCATTTGTTTAAATTAAAGCTGAGGGGTCTTTAATTGTGACTCTAAACAAGAGTCAACCAGCCCTTTTTTTCCTGTTCAGCTGCAGCAGCAGGTTGTGAGCAATGGCATTTTCTGAGCACTGGTGAAAGCGTGCGTTTATTTTTAGCGGAGTGAATGGAATGTCAACGTGAATAGCCTCCGACGCAGGCCGAGCCGCAACCAGACTCTACTTGAGTTTGCACAAACTGGTGCTGTTGTCCACATGAAGACTTAGACGCTCAAACTAAGTCAGGACCTTGTTTTAAACCAGGTGTTTCATCACAGCATCACAAAGTCTGAGAGAAACTCAAATCAAAGRTGCCCATCAGAGTTTAGAAACTGCTAAATATCACAAAAAACTAGATGCACTTCACAATAAAAGCCTCACAGCTTCACCAACTACACATTAGCTTCTGATAAGTCTCAAAAACATTAAGGTTGTTTTCTGGAGCTTTTATTTACATGACAGCTTTAAGTTTACTAAAAATGACAAATCCTGTTGCCATTTTAACCCATTTTTAAATACTGTGGAATATTTAAAATCTAAGAAGCTTGTTTTTGAGTAATGGTTTGGGAACGTGGGCTTACATACATAATAAAAAAATCTCTTCTATATAGCTACAGTATATAGATTTTTATTTATATTTAATCCAAAGTATTTTATATTCTCAGTTCTTGTGAGTTGATAGAAATGATACAAGTTAAGTTTAGCTCTCAGATATTAAGGTTTTACTTAATAAATAAAAGGTAATAAATTGATGTGAGTATGTAGGCTAAAATAATCCTGCTTATGATGAGAATCATTACTAAACAGTCAGTGAAAAGTTTGAGCAATTACTTTCAAAGTCAGTCCATTTAGTGAAGACAGCAWTAAATTTCATTACATTCATGATTTTTAAAGTCAGAGCCATTAGGGTAAAAGTTGAAGTTAGTTAACTTTGTTCCTTCTCCCCTCTTCAAGGCAACAAGAACCTAAAAATACAACTTATTTCACTCCATACACAACTCAAACTGCTCTGTAAAGTACTGTCTTTCAGAATGAATTTGTTGTTATCTTACCTGATAAAAGGCCAGTCCACAGCTCAAACAAAAGTCCTCTCAGRGTTTGGAAAGAAGACAAGCAGCTATAAACAGCTGGTGTTTGTCAGGCAGGAAACGGAGGCTGGACCGAGCCCGGCGGAGTGAAGTGGTTCAGTCRGAGGGTCTCATCATTCCTCCGTCAGAGGGGCTGGGAATAGAAAAAAACTGCTGCTGCTGCTGCTGTTTCACACTGCTGTAGAGGAACACGGTACAAAAACGTTGTTACTTTACTTAAGCAGACATTTAGTTAATACTTTACTGGAGTAATTACTTTTCAGGCAACATTTTCATTTTATTTCATTTCAGTTTCAAAACAATAAAAAGAAGCATCCAGATATATGCTGCCTTCTGAATAAAGTGGATGGATGAGAAGTATAAATGTGCTATTCTGGCACCCTGTTAGTTTGCACAGTTCTTCACACTTCCACCTGACACAAATCACCCTCCAGCAGGAGATAACAGATGTACGTAGATGTATCCTGTATAAATACATAATGGAAGAAGATGATCCTGACAGAGATACATGCAGCTGAAACAGGGCTGTTCAACTGGTGGCCTGCGGGCAACTTCTGTCCTGCCTAAAAATGAGCCCAATCACTGAATACAAAAATAGATTTTAAATCTATTGTAAATTTTGAGTTTATGATTCAAWACACCAGAATAACACCTTTTCTTTTACATTATGCAGTGTTTCACCTACCATATTTTGGGCAACGGCCCCCTAAGTTATTTTTTTCTTCTGCTGCTGCCTTTCATTTAATTTCATTTCATTTCATTTATTTTATTTGTATTATTTTGTTGTGTGAAATGTTTTGTTTGTTTTTTGATTAAGAATTGAATTGAATTGAAGTCCAGCTCCATGCTGCTTGCTTTGAGTAAGTTACCCCAGAACTTACTCAGGATTTCCACTTATCCTGAAACGGGGCCCAGAAGTCTACAGAACCACTACAAGGGAAGATAAATCTGTTTAAATGAGAAGATCCTTTTTGATGACACATTAATATCCAGGCCCAGAAAACAAAGAAACATAAAAGAGGAATTTAAAAAGTTTCACCACTGTCTACAAGAGGAAGAGGAGCTGAAAAGTCAGACAATAAAAGAGAAGACTGAGGTTTTGAGTGGACAAATAACAATCACCACTGAGACAATCAAACAAACAGAAGAAAGACTGAAAACTGCAGATGTTTTATCTTCAACAAACTACAAATCTTTACCCACGGCTGTTTTCAGAGACTCTGATAGAAGTGTCCAAACATCTGGGCAACTTGAGCTTCAACATCTGGAGCAAGATGAAGGAGGTGGTGATCTCTCCTTTAATTCTGGATCCAAATACGGCTCATCCAGAACTCCACCTGACTCGGGGATCCACAGCTGTTCGAAACTAAAAAAAAAAAAAAAACTGGGGTGTGTGTGGGGTGAGGGAGATCATTTGGAGAAAAAGAGAAACACAGTTTGGATCCTGGGAGGTGAGACATTTTAATTCAATTCAATTCAAATTCAAAAATACTTTATTGATCCCAGAGGGAAATTTGGTTACAGTACTTAGCAGTCTCTCCACAAATTATTAAAACGTTTCAGAGAAAAAAAAGAGCCAGAAAATCATAGTGGAGCTGGACTGAAACAGAGMGAGGCTTTCATTACTTAATCTGGATACAAATAAACTAATTTCAARCAAACTTTCACAGAGAAAAGGTTTCCTTACATTTCAGCTGTGGCAGCTCTGTCTGTCTGTCATAACACTGAGGGCTTTTTAAAAACACATTGTAAATTTATCCACAGAGAGATTTTACATGACTTGGACTCAGTTTTAAGTAAAAACTGACAAAAAAAAATTCAGAAGACACAGAAGTTGTATTTTTTTTAACCATTGTAATATTTGCTTTATGGGTTTTGTCTCATCAAACTTGATGTATGCTATGATGTTTAATATTTACTACTGACTAAAGAGAAAAATATAAAAACAGGCATCAAAACCACTTTTATGTTTTCTCCTTTTACAGTGAAAAAAATATTTACTTACTTACTGACTGACTGACTGACTGACTGACTGACTGACT
>NW_013952741.1:120433-128315 GCF_001266775.1 Austrofundulus limnaeus
TCCACACAGGACAGAAACCATTTGAATGTGAGGATTGTGGACATAGATTTACCGAAAAGAGTAGTTTAAAATCCCACATGAATGTCCACACAGGACAGAAACCATTGGAATGCAAGGATTGTGGACATAGATTTACCAAAAAGAGTAGTTTAAAATCACACATGAGTGTCCACACAGGACAGAAACCATTTGAATGCAAGGATTGTGGACATAGATTTACCAAAAAGAGTAGTTTAAAATCACACATGAGTGTCCACACAGGACAGAAACCATTTGAATGCAAGGATTGTGGACATAGATTTAGCCGCAAGAGTAATTTAGTCAAACACATGAGCGTCCACACGGGACAGAAACCATTTGTATGTAAGGACTGTGGTCATAGATTTAGCCGGAAAGATATTTTAATCTCACATATCAAAGTCCACACAGGACAGAAACCGTTTGTATGTGAGGTCTGTGGACATAAATTTAGCCAGAAGACTAATTTAAATCAACACATGAGAGTTCACACAGGACAGAAACTGTTTGTATGTCAATTCTGTGAACATAAATTTAGCCACAAGACTCGTTTAAACTTGCACATGAGCATCCACACAAGACACAAACCGTTTGTATGTAAGGACTGTGGGCGTAGATTTAGCCGGAAGGCTAATTTAATCTTACACTCGAGAATCCACACAGGGCAGAAACTGTTTGCATGTGAGATCTGTGGACATAGATTTAGCCAGAAGGGTAATTTAATCTTGCACTTGAGAATCCACACTGGACAGAAACCATTTGTATGTGAGGTCTGTGGACATAGATTTAGCCAGAAGGGTAATTTAAATCAACACATGAGAGTCCACACAGGACAGAAACCGTTTAAATGTAAAGATTGTGGAAATAAATTTAGTCTAAAGAGTAGTTTAAATTCACACAAAAGAGTCCACACAGGACAGAAATCATTTGTGTGTAAGGACTGTGGACGTAGATTTACCCACAAGACTAGTTTAAATCAACACATGAGAGTCCACACAGGACAGAAACCGTTTGTATGTGAGGACTGTGGACATAGATTTAGCTGTAAGAGTAGTTTAAACAAACACATGAGAGTCCACACAGGACAGAAACCGTTTGTATGTGAGGTCTGTGGACATAAATTTAGCCAGAAGGGTAATTTAAATCAACACATGAGAGTTCACACAGGGCAGAAACCGTTTAAATGTAAGGATTGTGGACATGAATTTAGTCAAAAGAGTAGTTTAAACTCTCACAAAAGAGTCCACACACAATAGAAACTGCAAATTCGGGCAGATAGGTTTGGGTAGGTAAAATATTTATTTTATGTTTTTTTATATGGCCATTTAGCCTTCAACATTCTGGTCAATCGGTTGGTATAGTACAATTTGAGACCTTACATCTAACCTGACGAATGAACTAGTGTCTGTTGAGTCATCACCTTATTGGGGTCGAGGAGTTTGTGCGCCTGAATGGTCCTAGGACAGGGCTATTCAACTCAATTGCTCTGGGGGGCCACAGTTAATGCAGGCCAACAGAACAGGGGCCAAACATCCAGCAGTTACTTATGTAAATAAATTTAGTATTACAAAGATCTGTTACCTTTTGAAATAGTTTATTTTGCTGCTTTTAATCATGATTACAATGTACAGAACCCTATGTAATAAATGTAGTGATAAAACAATWTCACAAATCACACRTTATACCTCCTGTTTAACACAAATATTTTGACATCTCTGACTTGCCTAWTTTTTAAAACCAACTTTATTTTCACTTTTATAGTTTTATATTYAACTACTTGCAATTTTAACTGTCTTGGATGTTTATAGAAATGATTTTACCAGCTTCTGGCCAAGAATCTGATGTTTCTGTAGACACCAAACATGTCTGTTTAACTGAAATAACTTCTAGTAATAATTAAATAGGAACCCGGGGGGTTGGGCTTAAGAAAGGAATGAACAGCTAATTCAAAATTTAGTTGCGCAATTGCTAAAGTGCTATTCAACTTATTTAGGTCTGATTCTGCAAGTTCAAAGGTACATATGCTCAATAAAACTATGTAGAAGCTAAATGTAAAGCACAAGTCTGTCTCCATTCACCAGAAAACATTCCAGTGATAACCAAGAGAAATGTCAGAAGCAGTGGAAGGATAATTTTCTTTTACAGATTGGCACATGTCGCCTCAGTATGGGGAGGTGATCAATTCAAATAGTCTTTTAAGTCATGGTAGTTGCTAGTTCTGCTGCTTCTTGGTAATTTTTATGATTATGTTAAGGCTTCGGTAAGAAAACATGCAGATATATAAGTAATTTTAAACGRTTTATTGTAAAACTGAAGCGATGCATTATGGGTAGGCCACAGGACGAACAGGAAGCCATGTTTATTTCAAAATATGAGCATGAATTTAAACTGTGAGCTTCAATACGACATGAGACAGTGGGTTGGTGGTGAAGGTGCAGGTCATAAATTATCATAATTTCCCCCTCTGAGGCGGCTGTRGTGTAGTGGTAGAGCAGCCGGTTTGGGACCCGAAAGTCACAGGTTTGACTCCCCGCCATGCCCACATGTCGTGGTGTCCTTGAGCAAGACACCCAACCCCCAACTGCTCCCCGGGCACTCACATAGCTGCCCGCTGCATGGGCTCCAGAACTGATCTCCTCAAGAGGGGCTGGACTTTATTCTGCTGTGGGGTTGCTCATGATGAGAAGCGCCAAGCTGGTGTTGGTCTGCTTTTGGCTCACTGACTTTGTGCCTGTGTGGAGTTTTCCCCAGTGGATGAAAGGGTGGCTTCTCCGCACCTTCGGGTGGAGAAACAAACTTTGACTGTAGTTTGTAACAATTTTAAGTTTTCATTTTGTTCACATCAATATGTTTTGTTTTGTAAAGTATAAAAAAAAAACGTAAAAATGGAAACATCTGAATTGAACCTTAATACAAAGCATATAAAAGTTACATTTCATGTTATTCTTATTTTATTTGATGTGTTATGAATAAAATGTTTACCAGGTTACAGAACATAACATTTATTTTTTATTGTTTTATGATTAATAAAGTTAGTTGAAGTAAATGAGTACAAGGTGATGTGAAAAAGCAGTCTCTTCTCTTAAATGTCAGCAGATCAAACACTTGGGAGTAGGGCTGCCACGATTAATCGACCACCAATCGATTATTAAAATAATCGATGACTAATTTAATAATCAATCATTTTCTTTATTTTTGTTCTTTACTTTGTTTTTTTCTCCAAACTGCTTTGACACCTTCCACTGCCACATCTRCCTTTCTGTCCTTGACACACATGCACAGTAGTRGTAACTGGGGTAGGCCGTGGACGTCACAAGACATTATACAGACAGGCTCTGGTATCATGGCTACCCAACAACGGAGCTCAAAAGTGTGGGATCATTTTAAGAAAATGAAAGAGAAACCTGTGCAATATCTGTAAGGCAGAACTTGCCTTCCACAGCAATTATTTTTAGTTAGCATATAGCTAAAATCTAACCATTGTTATATAATAGCAGCTGCATTCTGGTGCAATAAGCTGTATGTTTATATTCAAATAACRTATGATCCGATTAGTTGACCATTCGAAAAAATAATCGGTGATTAATCGATAATAAAAATAATCGTTTGTGGCAGCCCTACTTGGGAGGAGAGCAGCAGGCGTCACATCTCATCATGTCTGGCATAATGTTTTAAAACAGGCTTTAGAGTGCTGAAAAGAGTCACGGGAAAACCTGGTTTAATTGTGAAATACATGGAAAGTCAGTACTTCGAGTTTTGTCTTGACTCTCAGTTTTATGTAAAGTCTGAATGTTTGTCAGTGTTTCCATAAAAATAAGTGAGCTTTGCAGGAGTTATAATATCCAGGGAGGAGGGTGAACCTTAGTCCTCATGGGGCTCTGGTTAGTTTCAAAAAGCAGCTAAGCTCATGATACTTCTCTGTCATCATATCTACACCTCCCTAGATTTCAGTTTAACGTTAATGCATTAGTTCATGAATCTAAAATGATAAAATCAGTAGATCTTTGCTCTAWATTGACTCTGAAGCTGTGTCAAACAGGTTCCTCTTCTTTAACTCAGGACGTAATGAGTCGTGACCTTTGTGTTGTTTCTTCATCTATTCACCATTTTGAGCAGAAAATACTGACATTGGAATTCACTGCACCCTGATGATCCAAACGTTGAACGGGAGAATTTAGAAGGCAAAGGATCAAACTAAAAGTAAGTTTGAAGGACAGTTTTATGAGTTCCAATATCTTGTCAATCACAAAAAGATCTTTCCTGGTCCAAGACATYTTGGACAACCCAGTCCTCCTGTCCTGCAGCCACAGCTTTTGTAAAAAATGTCTGCAGAGATGGTGGTCAGAGAAACAAGTACGCACGTGCCCACTTTGTCAGGAGTTCTCTCTGTGGAGTGATCCATCCACCCTGCAACTTGGCATTAAAACCCTGTGTGAGACCTTCTTACTGGAGAGGAAACAAAGCAGAGTTGGAGAATCTCTGCAGCTACAAAACTCCAGCTGTTAATCGTCAGCAGCCTGTTTGTGTCATCTGTCCAGATTCAAAAACACAACACAACCACAGATTCAGGCCGATTGAGGAAGTTGTGCTGGATTAAACAAACTCCTGAAGTTAAAAAAAAAACACTAGAAGGGAAGCTGATGTTGATGTCAGCAGATTAAACAACTCTTGGGAGGAGAGCAGCAGGTGTCACRTCTCATCAGGTCCAGGTAGCTGAGGGACTAAACAGATCCACGTGACTCGTTGGTCTGTGACTCCAGCCTGCACCCATCAGTTTTCTATGAAYTGACCTCAAATATTAGAGTAAAATAGTCAATCACATACATGTATTGTGTTGTAGTACTTGAGACCGGTCTCACGACCACTTTTTGTTGGTCTTGGTCTTGTCTCAGACTCGACAGCATTTGTACTCGTTCTTGTCTCGAACATTGAGGACTCAGAATTTTATTTCAAGACCACAACTGTGAAAATATCACTAAATAGCCAGATTATTGTTCAATTTATTTATTAACATTCTTGCAATCATTGGATTTAAAATGTAGCTACWGATTCAAATTCAAACCTGACTCATTACTATTTGTGCATTTTTGTTATGGGCTGTCACCATAGACTTAAATAAGAACACTAGACTGAGCCCCACCTATCCTGTCCACTGGTAGCCTCTGTGACAGCATGGAGGAGCAGAAACAGACCAAACAGGACAACAGCTCACAGTCACCACAGAAACTGATAGATAAATACCAAGCCGAACTGGATCTTTTTCACAAATTATCTGTCATGTTTTTACAAAAAATTATTAACCATGTTAATTTCATTCAACATTCATGTAAAACAGCAGATTTATACCAGATAAATATATAATTTATAAATAATGATCTAAACCAGACCTGAGGTCAGCCTGTAACTTAGACTTTAGCTAGTTGACTAATGATAAAGTATAGTTATTGTTTCTTACTGTCATAAATAATGATAATAATGAATATTTATCAGTCAACAGTTAGAAAATCTTCTCTGTATACCTGTTATAGGATGAAACTCTATGTCTCTATTAGCTAACCATCTTATCAAGAGGTCAGGTTCCTCTAACAGAAACCTAAAAATGCTCACATTTATAATATTATTTTACACTCTGTAGGTCTAAATATCAATCACAGGACAAAGTAATATTTAATAGTTTGTGTTTTATTGTAGCATGATTCAGCAGAGTGCTACACTCTGTATGTATGCTCCACAAGCTAATATCTGATAAGCAGTTCAATAAATAACAGTGATTACATGGACTTTATAAGATTATTTTAATTTAAATCTGTTACATTATGTTCTGCTCAGATCACACTGAGCTAAATAACATCAAATCTGCTGACTTATGTTGTGAAATGAGACGTTTTCCTGCTTCTCTTCTGGTACAGTAATGGGAAATCCAGACACTTGACCATTTTGCGTTAGCCTTTAGCTTCTACAGCCGATCACAGTGGTTTCTGAGCACTCCACTTGTTCTATATAACCTCTGTCACCCATCTCCACCCACYATCACTTGCATGCAGCACTCCAGGAAAGTGAACTGTGGTTCTCTGGGTACGGTATAAGATGTCTGCAAAATTTTAAGTAAAMCAATTTGGCTACATAAACAATATCATTGTGAAACAACAACAACCAGGAGAAAGTGTTCAGCAACTTGTAAATTCTGCAGTGCTGCACATTCAGACAGTGGGAACAACGTCAAACTTTTACCATCTTTAACGTTAACAATCTGCCTGTGTAGCAAAATTCTTTCCTCTGCACTCACGTATTATCTCTATATATTAGGTTAGCTTCATTTATACAGAATACTCCATCTTTTAGGACACGTATTTTTATGTATTATTTTTTTTCTACTTTTGGTCTCGACTTGGTCCAGGCCCTAAAAGTCTTGGTCTTGTCTTGGTCTTGAAACACTGTGGTCTTGACTTGGTCTTGGGTTAGGTGGTCTTGTCTACAACACTAATCACATGACTAAAATACCACAACTCCAATAACACTATAAAGTCATGAATATCAGACGTGTTTTTTTCATTGAATGGTTTGCCATAACAGTGAGGGTTTTAAAAAAACAGATGGTAAATTTCCCCACATTGATTATTTTTTTTWATTTAAGTAGTGTATTATTTCTTTTGATGCATAACATGTTTTATGATGTTTAACATTTACATTTGTCTTAACAGAAAAACTTAAAAGAGTGGCATCAGGACCATCTTTATGTTTTTTTTTCCCGTTTACAGTGAGAAAAAATATTTTTCACCATCCAGTGGTGAAAGAAAAAATTACATCACCAACAAAACAAACCATTTAATTATTTATTTGTAACCAACAGTGAACCAGGGATGTATTAAAATTAAACATAAATGTGTGTTTTGTTCGTCCAGTCTAGTAAATTAATTTGGAATCAACTTTTGTTCAGGATGACAGACATTATGAGACACACTCCATACCAGGAGGTGGCAGTAATGCGCTTTATGTAGTCTGCCAACCGCCAATAAATCCCACGAAGAAGAACCAGGTCAAAAATGGCGTCAGAATACCCTGAGTTAAACGGAGCGAATATCCAACTTAAATCTTCACGGAGGTGCAGAAAGTGGAAGTAGTGGATCAGGCAGACTGAATGAATCGGTGGAGAAAGCAATTTCAAGAAGAACGGGTGTGTTTAAGTGAATATGAGCGCAGGTTTGTGTTTTTTTTTTTCATATGACGAAGCTAGCCAGCTGTAGCTTTAGGTAGCTAACAGTTTTAGCAATAACCACTGACTGTTATTATCTGGATCGGACATCTCCTGTGTAAAAAGCTCCGTCATTGAATGTGTGGATTGTGGATCAACGTGAACYAGATGTATACGTGTAGAGCCGTAGTAAAGGAAGATTAACGCAGCAGTRACTGATTGTTTTATAAACTAGCACATAATGAAACTCACGGACAGAAGCACATTTCACACTGACTCAGAGGTTATTTCTGTGMTTGCTTTAGTAAAGCAATCCTTCAGGTCAGCTGTTCAATAATACTTAATGTTAGCTGCAGGCAGACCGATGTAAATTATGCTCCAAATTTAATGAACACTGTCAGTRAACACTTGTCAGAGTTACAAAAGTAGGATCTACTTGCAGAATTCACTAGCCAGTGTTTGTCAGCTCCAACTCAACAGCTGCAGATATGATGCAATATATATTTAATATATAATAAACAACTTGTTAACCTCACAATATATTTTTATTAATATATTCTATTCCAACACACTGTCATGTATTTTAAGTATAACATACCTATAATATAATAGTGTACTGGAATTAACTGTATCATAATCAGTGTGCAAAATATGAAAATATATATATATATA
>NW_013952741.1:129330-131960 GCF_001266775.1 Austrofundulus limnaeus
GCCCTTTGTCGAAGTCCTAGCTAGCCAATTTTAATAAATATATATAAGTATATTTATACACAAATACTGTTACAAAGTATCGTTCTGTTTGGGGGGCAGGCAGGCAGGCACTGTGTCTTGTCTCTGATGACCCCCCCAACAATGACATGGGATTCTCTCCACTGAAAACAGGTATGTGGACATACAAAAATGGCTCAAAAACTATTCAACATAGGAGCTTGACATTTCTTTTGTTGTTCAGCTCTGATGAGGGGCCATCCAGGTCCAACCCCCCCCCCGCCACCCAAAAAATAAGACCCCCACCAACCACTAGGATGCATCTGGTAGCATCACATTTATTATGAATAAAGAGTTCTGGTGCATTTCTGCGTGCGGGGGTCATTATGTTACTGCTATGCTGTATCTAGTTTGTTATGGGTGTACGCACTGAAGAGAAAACGTCTCTCTTCTCAATTTATCTTATTTACCTCAATGTGGATGTGATGTGACCAAACTTGAACTCAATGATTTATTTGTTTAAACTAAAATAAGATTATAAAGCACATGTATTCATTGTTAATTATTAAATTAGCCAGTTAATATTAGCTTCTACTCTGTAGTATGTATTATGTATAGATTGAATCGTGCTACAGTTTACTATAAATTAAATATTATTAGCTAGTATTTCCTGGTAGTTTCTTATAAAACATCTAGCAGCTGTTTTACATGATTGTTGTATGAAATAACCACAATAAGGTGCGAATCCCTCAGTGGGGTAAAAGAAAATTAATAAGAAGTAAAAATCTGAAATATTAAATACATTTTAACAACTAACAATATGTTTGCCTTAGTGGATTACCATTACAGGGTTTCACCTACATGTAATTGATCGTGGCGCTCCGCCACAGCAAAATAAAAGCTGCTACACCTTCAGAATGAAGTTCTTTTTTTAAAACATTTTTTTAAATTAACACAAAATGGGTTGCCATTGTTTTTAAACATGCATGGACCTGTCCTGCAGGCACCTGGTAGCGTGTGGGGTCTGTGTTGGTGATTCTTGCTGTATAAGTAATTACATTAAGGTAATCATGGCATGGTCACCTGTTGCGTCTTCCCAGCAAAAACAAAAGCTTAGCTTGCAAAGCTGTCGCACCAGTGCTACGTAAAACATTTTTACACMATGGACGGTTTTATACATCGCATGTGCAGCACTGTACAGCCCTAATTTGCATGTCTTATCTGGTAGGCGGCGCTAAACTGTATCTGCAAAATATTCCATGTAAACAATTTATCATGATTAGGTTTCCATGTATAATTGCCTATAAATATTAATCTTTTGTTCAAGAAAAGAATGTCTAAATATGAGATCACGTATATAATAATAAACTTCTGTTTGCAAAACTTTTTTGCATGAACTGTTACAAATAAAGTAAAATTATTTTTTTCCTACAGAACAGCAWTTCATTCACAAACAAATAGACTTCCTGTAATTACAAGATAAATTGTCATAGTTGCGAGAAAAGACAAGATGCCATAATAACAAGATCCTAGATTAATATTATTTTACCAATTAACCCTGTATGTTATGCACAAACTTTTTAATGATAAATATAAACAGGTCAGAACAACTACTCCCAATTTGAGAACATGTAATGTCCGTAACCTCCTGAACACAGCCCAAAGTCTGTCTGCTAAAAATGCTAACAACAACAAGCTAGCTTTCAAGAGCTCATCGGGACGTAAAATCTTTTGACAAATYCAAAAAAATTGCCAGAGAGGACACAAATCTCAAGCAATTTAACAAAAGAAATGATGGAGCTTGACAACCAGCCATTCAACCTCGCTAAAGACTGAGGCTTTTATTGCTTTGTTAGCCACAGTTTACCATGCCGAAATGCTGCTACCTGTCCTTGTGTCTTCCTGTAAGTGTGATGAGGTCGTAATGCATTCATACTTTGATTGACAGGTTATTATTTGTGCAATATTATCTCAGAAGCACTGTTTCAGGTAGAATTTTTTTAAATCATATATTATTAATAATAAAAGAAGTGTACTTTGAATCTAACTTGAGTTAGTGAATTATCAGTTTTGAACTTGTGGAATGACTTTTTCTTTTTTGTTTAAAGCTGAGATCAGTGTAGTTACATTAGACTTTATTTAATAAACATATATTTTAACTGTAAAATAAAGACTGTAAAAATACTTTAGGCTGTTTAGTTTTGTAAATTTTTAAAAATATATTTTAACATGGACGGGGCCATTTTATTTACACACAAAGCATTCTGGNGGCTGATTAGAAATGAAGTGTTAACGAGCAGTTGGACAGGTGTACCTAATAAAGTGGCCGGTGAGTGTATATGGTGATAGCATTGGGGCTAACGCTAAAGCTAACAGGCTAAGCTGAGGTTCTTCTTCCATGAAGCAGCTCTGTTGTCCTCCATCCTCAGGACCTCAGTTTAGCTTGTTTGTCGCACTAGCACCGAGCTAATACATATAAGGCATTATAGCATCAGTGCTAGCACAAAGGCTAACGAGCTAATCTGAGGTTCTTCTTACATGAAGCAGCTCTTTTGTCCTCCATATATGTTTTCAGTTACAGACTGAGTCATTTCTACCTTCTCCTCTCTGTCAACGCTCTCTGGTTTCATTTA
>NW_013952741.1:134524-139581 GCF_001266775.1 Austrofundulus limnaeus
GAGCAGAAACCAGCAGGAACCCAGATCTAAATCCTCTCGAAGATGCTTCCAGCTCTTCAGAGACTGAAGTCAGTGAGGATGATGAAGAGGAAAAGAATGGGTACAATATTGATTCTCAGCTGGAACACTTATCGGACTCTGGATCAGAAACTGAAGACAGTGAGAAAGACTGGAAGGGCAGCAGGGCTCCTGAGTCCGGTGTAAACTGTGTCAACAACAGTTTCAGCTGCTCTGAGTGTGGTAAACAATATCTCCACAAGCGGTCTCTTCAGAGACACGTGACATGTCATTCAACAGTAAAACGTTCAAACTGGTTGAGTCATAAGAAAATTGTCAGAGAGAAGAAACATGTAGAGTCACACCGAGAAGTCCAGACAGAACCCAAATCATTTAGTTGTGATGAATGTGGTAAAATATTGACCAGAAAATCAAGTTTAAACACACATATGAGAGTCCACACAGGAGAAAAACCATTTGAATGTGAGGTGTGTGGACATAGACTTACCCATAAGACTAATTTAATCTCACATATGAGAGTCCACACAGGAGAGAAACCATTTGTATGTGAGGACTGTGGACTTAGATTTATCTGTAAGTCTTATTTAAATTCACACATGAGAGTCCACGCAGAAGGAAAACCATTTGTATGTGAGGACTGTGGACATAGATTTAGCTCTAAGCCTAATTTAACCAAACACAAGAGAGTCCACACAGGAGAGAAACCATTTGTATGTCAGGACTGTGGACATAGATTTAGCCATAAAAGTAATTTAAGAAAACACAAGAGAGTCCACACGGGAGAGAAACCATTTGTGTGTGAGGAGTGTGGACATAGATTTAGGTATAAGGCCAATTTAAAACAACACATGACACTCCACACAGGACACAAACCATTTGTATGTGAGCACTGTGGACATAGATTTCGTCAGAAGAGTACTTTAAGCTCACACATGAGCATCCACACAGGGCAGAAACCATTTGTATGTGAGGACTGTGGACATAAATTTAGCCTGAAGGGTCTTTTAATCTCACACATGAGAGTTCACACAGAGCAGAAACCATTTGTATGTGAGGTTTGTGGACATAGATTTAGGCATAAGAGTAGTTTAAACAGACACTGGAGAGTCCACAAAGGACAGAAACCATTTGAATGTGAGGACTATGGACAAAGATTTAGTCAGAATTGTAGTAAACTCACACATGAGAGTCCACACAGGACAGAAACCCTTTGTATGCAAGAGTTGTGGACATAGATTTAGCTACAAGACTCATTTAAACTCACACATAAGCATCCACTCAGGACAGAAACCATTTGTATGAGGATTGTAGACAAAGATTTAGCTATAAGCCTAATTTAGTCAAACACACGAGGGTCCACACAGGACAGAATCTGTTTGTTTGTGAGGATTGTGGACATAGATTTAGTCAAAAGAGTAGTTTAAACTTGCACAAAATAGTCCACACAGAATAAAAACTGCAAATTCAAGCAGTTCAGACTGGGTGTGTAAAATATTTATAATATTTTTTTATTTGGCAGTTTAATCCTTCAACGTTCTGGTAAATAAATCGGTATAGTACAATTTCAGGCCTCATGCTGCRTTCCATTTACATCGTATTCCCGGATCTGGTAAATGGTAGTGACGTCATTTCCCAACAAACCATATGAAACTGCATTCCAGTTAGCCGACAGGCGATGTATTGCTGCCGTTAATCTAGCTACAACACTGCTACAATATAAACAATAACAAAAAGACAGCTCTACAACGTATGTCATGCAAATAAACATTGATTTTAACGCAACACAACCACAGATTCAGGCCGATAGAGGAAGTTGTGCTGGATTAAACATGAACTTCTGAAGTTTAAAAAAAAAACACTACAAGGGAAGCTAAATCTGTTTAAACGAGAAAATGATTTTTGATGACACAGCAGAACACAATGAGATCCATGCTCAGAAAACAGAGAAACAAGTATATAATGTTATTTCTTAGATTGAAGTTCTTGTTTTCTTTCTTAAACCTCATGACTGATGTATTTAAAAGGTTTAATAGACAAGTTCTGGAAAGTTGATCGGTTTATTTGTTGGTTTGTCAAGTAAAGCAAAGTAATATTTCATGTCACATGTTCTTAGTTGTTATTTGATGTTTACATGGTTCCCACGGGTCCTTGAAATCCTTGAAAGTGTATGAAGTTTTAAAAAATGATTTCAAGGCCCTGGAAAGTTTGTGAAAACAGCCAAAAATTACACTTGTCCTTGAAATTCCTTGAATGTTTTTTGGGGATTGAAGTTCTTTATTCACACGACTGATTTTCATCATCTGTAAAAAATAAATAAATAATAAAATAAAAACAAACAAACTTACATTTGTTGTGGTGGACAACAAGATTACAGTAAACTGATGTGGCTTTCAACAAATAACATGAGCCATGACATAGTTTTACCCAATCAGAGCAGAGGAGGGCGGGTCTTTCTGAGCCCAGGTGAAAGAAGCACCACAGCTCCTCCTGTCCTCACCGAGGGTCTGGACTTGTTCACATCCCCTCCTCCCAAACTGAGCTGCTGAACCTCCCAGGACATAATTACATCTCCATGTATTGTAGATATGAACGTAGGGATTTAATCCACTTTCTTTCATTGCAGGAACTGTGCAGTTTAGCAGAACTGGATAAGGGCATTGGTGCTTAGGTTACATGTGATCATTTTGTCTCAAGTACCAGAACTTGAGTGTAAACAATGGAGAAAAACTGTAATTAAATTAAAAAAAAAGTGCTTTAAAAAAGAAGCTATTCACAGTATAAATAATGTCAGAGGTAACGACAAAATAGAAAAATTGCAAGACATTAAGTAATTGWAGCAGCAAAGCATTTCTATTTAGACCTGATGTCTAACTGGTGTAGTAATGTAATAATGTCTATTCTTGACAGCCTGGGTGGAACTTGTGGAGAGCTCAACATCTTCACAGCCTGGTGGAAAGTAACTTAACTAATTTCTGTAAATGTAGTTTGAAAAACAGTTTAGAGAAATGGATGGATGGTTTCAAGAAATGTGAGCAACTGAGAAAAACTAAACAGATTTACACAAAAATGTCAACATTTGCATGGAAATATAAAGAAAATACCTTAAATGCTCAATTCAGTCACAGTTTTTCTGCAAAACAAACAAAGTTGATTTTAGGTTCAGTGRTACTTTGAAGGAGGAAAATAAAATTTGTTACACCTGCTTTGCTGACTTTTAAGTCACTAAAAATCACAAACTATATTAAATAAAATCACTTTTCACTTTGAATTTCTAGTAAGAATGTTCCATATTTTTGCAGACTGTCATTTCTTTAAAGTATATAGTTCTTTAAAAGAATAAAATCTAAATGTTTCAAACCATCAGTGGGAATCTCGAGGCAGTGAAGTGAGTCTGTGGGAGAACTCTGACCTCTGGTGGATGAAATCCTTCATCAGATGAAGCCTGCTGGAGAAGAAAAGTCAACACATTTGGATTTTTATTCATATTTTGATGTTTCCCTTTAAACTGATTTAAACTGTTTGAGACCATTTTGATAAGTTATTTAGAGGAAAATAACAGATTGCCTCTAATGTTGATTTTATAACCAGATTCGGAGCAGATATGAATCTTTATTTTTTGTTGTTTTACCAAGAATTAGAGACCATTTAGACAAAAAATGATTTGGAAACATCAGAGTCTGAAAATATTTTTCTGTTTTCTGAATGGAAGGCATCTGAATCTCTTTCAAAAAWTTTTTACACAGGTTTACAATATTTTCTAGGCTTCCAAAAAGTCCAACAATGCATTTTATTTAGATGTTACCTGTTTTATTATTTACTCTCACATTCTTGTACCTTATTTTTTTTTAAAAACTGATTGTTTAAGACATTACGCTTTCCGTAATTTAAGGTATAAACATACTCCTAAACAGAAAGGATGAACCTCTGTTGTGTTTACAATCTATTTTTTTTAGTTTAACATGATTCATCTCTGAGTTTAGGAGCCTGTTTGCGTGATGCAGAACTCAGATTATGTGAAATAAAATATTAATAGTGAGAAATCCTACAGAAATAAAAGGTCTAGACTTGGACTGAGAGTCCAGGTTTGAACCAATTTAAAAGAAACTGATTAGAAGAGTTGGGCAAAGAAAAAAGGGGTAAWTTTTTTTCTTTATCAAACTGGTGAACAAAATACAAAAGATCCTGTTTACATAAATAAAAATGACATCTCAATGTTTTTAAATTGACAGAAAAACTGTTTCTATTGTATCATTATAGTGTTTTATTTCTTTCAAACACACCACATACAGTCTGATGCTTGGATCAGTTTATTTTAAATATTTATATACAGCAGGATGATCTGTGCACAATGACACTCTGACACAGCTGCACCAGTGAAATTAACAGGCCTCATCATTAACTTCTCAAAAAGTCAAAGAAAAAACAAAAGGATTCAAAAAGAAATTCATTTTTCTAATTTTGAGAAACAAAAAAAWTATTTATATAAGTGATGAAAACCACTCAGAGAGAAGAAATTATTTTTCACCTCAGCTGGGCATATTTCAGGTTACTACCAGTTTAATAACRACCCTTATTCTGAAAATCATCCAGGTTTATTTTGAAAATCAGTTTCTTCTTTGGGTTAACGCTTTGCTACAAATTMGTGTTTGTTGTGTTTTCCTTGGCCTGCCGCAGTCCGTACAGCCACTTAATCACTCTTGCATTTCTCTCAACAACAGAAACACCGTAAGGAGTACGATTGGCAGATTTGCCAGCGTCTTCATCCTCCTCCTCCTCCTCCTCCTCCTTGTTCGAGCCCCCGCACTCGGACCCTGGAGCGCTGACGCTGCGGAAACGAGCGAGCGACACGATGTCGGAGCTGGAAGCCCTCAGCTCCTGCAGGTCCGTGGGGTCCAGGCCGCACAGGTTGAARAAGCGCTCCAGCTCCGTCCCGGCTCGGGAGTACCGGTCGCTCATGTCCGACTTGGACCGGGTCAAAGAGGGCCGCTTCCTGGAGCTGGAGGAGGACAGGCGGGTGACCGCAGGGGAGGGGGGAGGAG
>NW_013952741.1:139611-141032 GCF_001266775.1 Austrofundulus limnaeus
GAAGGCGGGGAGGGCAGGGGGAGGTGACGTGAGCGCTGGGGTTTGAGCAGCAGGAGAGGACGAGCCGTCGGGTTCTGACAGAACGAGGAGTGGTTTCAGAGGAGGACGACCCGGTGCTGTCCTCTGGAGGAAGAGACGCTGGTGGGACGCGGCTGGACGCAGAGGTACCTGGGAATGTATCGGTCTGGGCTGGAGGGGCTGCCGTGTGACCTGAGGTGGTCTGCAGGCGTTCCCCCCGGGGCCGAGCTGAGGCATGACGTCCACCCTGCGTACAGTGCCCACAGTTGGAGCCTCCACCCGGGCCGGCACAGACGCTTTTAACCTCACCTTAGCTGGACTGGAGCAGTCAGGACGGGGAGGGGGGCACGGCCTCTCCTTTACCTGCTGTRCACACAGTGGTCTGCTGGGGGGGCTTCTTAAAACGGCAGCTTTACTCTCCGTCGACTTTGCTGTTGCAGCGAGCTGTGGACCATCTGGGAGGTTACTGATGAGGTTACTGAGGTGCTCCACGTCCAGCTGGACTCCCTCCGGTTTTGGGTTTGTCTGGACCGGGGTCTTCCTGGTGGGACGCAGCGGTGTGTTGGGGTTCAACAGAGGCTTTTTCACCTCTGGAGGCCTGACCTGTTGTTTGGTAAGAGCTAACTGACTCTTAACGTATTTGGCCTTGTCTGCCTCCAGTCTCTCCACAGCGCTCTGCCTCGGCAGGCCTGCCGCCGCCGCCGCGGTCCTCCGGTAAAAGTCTGGTCCCACCGGCCCCTTAGGCCTCAAACGTGGAGGTGAAGCTCTCACAGCAGCCTGCGCCGGCTGCCTGAGAGGCTGCTGCAGCGTCTCCACAGGCATCCTGTCAGCTGGCAGTGCTACCTGTACGTCACAGTTGTCCTTTAGCCACCTGGGAGTGGGAGTCAGAGTGAACTTGTTGCATTCTTGAAAAGGTGGGACCTCAGCGGCTCAGCTGAACTCGAGCTCCTTGACATTTGAACTTCCTGTGGAACACACAAAAAAAAAAAATCAGTCAGCCGAGCAAAAGAAGATAAATTACCGTTCAGTCAATAAAAACATCTTAAAGGCACTTTAGTCGTCTACAAATGGCACAAAGACGCCCATTCACACTCCCACATKTACTCGGCTCCAGCCAGCGGCTCCCCAGACACGTTCCCCGTCTTCCAAGTTCACGGGCTGCCAGCGCCGAGTCTGGTCGGAACAATTTCTTCACCGTCATCCATCTTCCTCGCAGACAAACGCACAATGAAGCCGACACTTGGCTTGCAGTTAGCAGAGAGGCAGTGAAAAGGGTGGAGGAGATGTTTGAGGGGGTGATGGGAGGAGGAGGTCCAGAACAGCTGTCAGTGGACCTTTGTGTGGAGACGGATCACACACACACACACACACACACACACACACACACACACACACACACACAC
>NW_013952741.1:141882-147779 GCF_001266775.1 Austrofundulus limnaeus
CACACACACACACACACACACACACACACACACACACACACACACACACACACCAGCTGCTGTGGGAACAATGACTCTTCATCTTTAAATCAGGCAGGCTGTTGCCAGGGTTTTGCAGTGGCCTTCACTCCCTGAACCACTAACCTCAGTGGGATCAATGAAAACAAAAACAAAGAGCTCAACAGATCACGGTTAAGCCTCTAAACTGGAGGAGGTCAAACACTGTGACTCTGCTTCTGTGCCCAGTAAAAACCCAGTGTGTGTTTAAAATACGGCTCCATCTGCCACTCAGATGCTCCACATATTTCCCATTCCAGTCTGCTGCTGACAGAGATATGAAACTTTAGCTCCACACCTGCCTTCAGGTCTACAGACGCAAAGCAGCTAACTTTAAGTTACTGAACAAGAAGGAGTTTAAAGAAATGTCTCAGACAAACACAACCACTAATGTATTGTGTTTCTACGTCAAGTGCTGACATGTCTTATTTAAAAAAGGCAAACATGGAGCGATACAGGAAGCCATTTACACAAAGACTAGCTAAGACACAAAAGGCCAGGTGAGCAACAGGTACGAGGTGCGTCAAGGCCTACACAACAAGACAAAGTCCAGTCCACTTTAATGAAGGTGTAGGTTTAATTAAAACTCTTTTATTACCTGTCGCTTTTTTATTTTTTTGTTTCTGAGGCTCACCTGAACAGCCTGAGACGAGCTCCTGAGTGCGTTCACAGTACAAACAGCCGACAAACGACGTCCTCTTTCCGCAAAGAGCGTCTCAAAGACAAGACGAGACCAACCGGTTTGACAACTCGTGCGACGCTCCAAGCCCCGCCTCCTTCCACCCGCCTGGCCCAATCAGGCTTCGACGGGTCACGTGTTCTTCTCTTTGTGTTCCGCATGGCGATAAGGAGGAGTTCACAGGTCCAAGTAGGAATCCGGATTTAGATCTTAGGTAACCAAAACACTACACTTTTAATACTGTATTAAACCATGTTGTAAAATATATTAAACATTTATTGTTTTTTTTATTACTGTTTTAACATTTTGGCTCCGAGRTCAATTAATTTAAGTGCAATCAAAAAAAGTTTTGTTTTCTAAATTTACATTAGGGCTCTTCTGACAAAGCAATTTTTAATCTGAAATAGTCATCATTTTTAGGTAATTTCATATAAATATTCTCCGGCAATTTGTAAGAAATGATCTACTTGAGATCATTTAATTTTAAATGAACATTATGTTTTCTTTCAAGATTTTTGGCTACACTTTTATGGTTTTGGTTCAGTTTTTTTTTTTTTTTGCAATATTGTTCCTTCTATATCATATTTCTCTATTTTATTAATATTTTGCACCCATTCATCATTCTGAAACATTATTCTTAATGATACATATATTTATTTATATAGCTGGCATTACATTAAAGTCATGAACACATTTAAATGTAAATTTTATTTGAGGTGAAGCAAAGCTCAACTTACAAATTCTGACATCAGGAATGTCTCATTTCACCTCTGGGGATGAGATGCATGTATACACTTTGGTTTCATTGTTAATGAACATTATAACTTTTGCCTCAGTTCATCCCACCACAAATACAAAACAAAAAACACACATTTAGACAAAGCATATTTACTTATATACAGCATACATACAACCAGAGAAAAGCACAATTACTCTGTTTTAACTCAAACTGAACTAAAACAGCAGTCTACTCTGTAGATATAAAAAGAGGATGTCCTTTAAGTCGTGCCAAACTACAGTCCTCAAAGTTTAGTGATAAAACTTCACAACAAATCATAGTGTCATCAAACTAAAACCTATATATCTGGTCATTTTGTGGCAATAAATGTAATGAGGCCATGTGAAGATCGCACCGAAAAGCACAGAGTGGCATACAAATTCCTGCTGCTTTTGATCACAATAMTGTGTAATCCTTGGTTTATCTGAATTATTGCAGGGAGTTTTTAAAAGAAGAGCAAAAGCTGACAGATTTTACAGGAAACAGATCACATGATGTAAAAGAAAAGGTYTGTTTAAAACATACTTCCTGTTTGAACTTGTGTTGCAAAATAACCAAAGATTGAAATCTTTATGTTGATATTTAAAGGAAGTGAGAGGGAGTGCTTTTAAAAAGTGCTATAACATGTTGGAAACAGTAGTATCGGCTGCACATTAATAGCTTTGCACATTGGTGGCGTTTGCCTAAATGAGGTTATTGAAGACGTGATAAAAGTCTATCTTAGTGAATGTGTCTCTTGATAAAATGTGATAAAGCATGTTTGCATACATAAATCATTCTAATTAACAGAGCAGTAGCATTTCATCATGGACATTCAAGTCCAGGTGCATCATTTTCTGCTCTAAGACCTCAAACAACCAGATGCCAACAAAACACAGTCCTGCAGCGACTGTGTGGCAGGAGCGATGGCTGTTACACCCGTGTACGGTCGAACTCTACATGAAGTTACAACAGGTTGTGTTTTTGTGCTGCAGGCTGTCGTCGTTCAGGAGATGGCACAGTTTTTATCTTTGTCCTTCGCACCCACGCTGAGAGCTCTACTCCTCCTCATGCTGCCTCTCAGGCTCCRGTCTCTCTGGATCTCCCTCCCCTCCTCTGACCCCGGGACTTCCTCAGGCTGCTGCTTTTGAAGCTGCGGAGGCAGAGGGATACGCTGTCCCAGGAAGAAGCCCTCCTCCTCTGAGTCCGATGAGGAGGAGCAGGTGGAGCACAGGTCATCGTGTTTGTGTTGTCCCGGCTGGAGGGTCAGGGAAGACGTGCTCAAGGAGCTCCGGCCGTCTCTCTCTCGGTCACCTCGCACRTCCGGGGAGTCCAGTCGGGGCCGGTCAGGCCGTGAGTTTCGGGAGCGCTTCTCTAAACCCGGGTAGAGAACGGGGTCTGAAGGGACACGGCACCGCCCCCATCCTCTCCTTGTGCTGTGCTGATATGAGGAGCCGCCGTCTGGTTGGAGAACAGAAACAATAAACATGAAGCTGAACAAACGTGAGCCAGGGAACATTTAAAATCCCGAAAACCTTTTTTTATTTTATACTATAGTAAAGAAAAAAAAGAAAAAGAAGAAGAGAAATAAAAAAAAGTCACTGATGATGACGAAATTAAGAAACTAACATTCAGTTCTGTTTTCTACTGAAGTGGCTAAAAAAAAAAAAACGTTCCTCACCCAGCAGATCCATCTGTGGTGGGACGCTGTTCTGCACATGCAACCTGCCTCGGAATCCTCCCTCCTCTTCATCATCATCATCCTCATCTTCACCCTGCTTATCTTCTTCACCTTCTGGCTGCAGCCCTTCCTCAGTTTCATCCTCGTCATCTTCTACAGAGTAGCTGCTGCTGATTGGTTCTCTGAAGCTGACCCGGGCTGTGCCGCTGCGTGCCAGTGCAGGTGGAGAGCCGGGAGGCTGGTTCTCTGCTTGGGGCCGAGGGGCCGGATGGTGGGGCGTCACGTCACGAGATTTAACTGGGAGAGGGGGTGGGAGGATGGGGGAGTTGTCTGACGAGGAGGGAGGGGAGTCCGACGGAACGAGATCATTAACATGTGAGTTTATCTGAGGGGGAAACGCTGCAGAATAGTCAGAACAAGCTGTGGTTAGCAGACAGTACGTGGTTTTATTCTGCACATGCTGACAGTAAGCTCTCCTACCTTGCATCGCCTGATTTGTCTTTTCCACCCATTTTCTACAATCTTTTTCAGCAGAGTTTCCTTTCAAATTGCGTCCGATTAGTGCAGCATTTCCATTCAGCTCTCCCTGGAACTGAGGGTCCCTGCCTGGACATTTGACACCACAGCCCGCGGGCAGCAGGTTGTAATGTGGAATGTCGCTGGGCCAGGACGGACCCAAGCCATTTCCCAGATGAATGTGGGGCAGAGGTGAGTAGGAGCCTTTCTGATARGGATGACCACCAGATGAGGAAACTCCATTCTGAACTGGAGTGTGGAGCCCTGACAGCAGAACAAATGAATGCAGGGTTCATGCATGTTTCAGTAAGTTAAATTTAAGACCTTTTAAGACCTTTTAAGACCATTAGTAATGACATTTAAGACCAAATCGACGCATTAACAGAAACATTCAAATGGTCCCAGAAATTTTATTATAGAAACCTTTTATTGCTATCAATTTAGTTATTAAAGAACATTTAATTTTAATAAAAGAACACTAGATTATGTGAATGAAACAGTCATATCTGACTGCTGTGAACCGCTTTCAACCGAGTGAAAAAAATTACTGATATCAAGTCAAGTCTCATTGAAAACACACTTTCCCATGTTCAAACAACAAGCAGTGCTCATGACTGAACTTCTGTTTTTTGAGCAGGTAAAAAAGCCACTGTATGTGGGGGGTTGTAGCAGCAAAGAGGTAAAAAAGAGCCATTTTAACCTGCAGTCATCATGGGATTTGTAGTTTAATCACGACGAGTAGCAAACTTAGCACTTCATGAAGACAGATCGTGTCAACCTCTGATTACGACTCTTAGCTTTCTTTATTTATGGAGCCAACGCTTCTCAGGAATGATCAAAAGTAGAAAAAAATGAAGACTTGACAAAATTACATTTAAGACCTTGGGTGAAAATCTATGTGTTTTTGAGAGTTTTGTAGGCCTAAAATTTTGATTTTCAAAATTTAGACCTTTTTTTTTTTAGACTTTTTAAGACCCTGCATGAACCCTGTGAATGGGGTGGAAAAAAAACTGAAGAAAATTTAAGAGAAATTTCAAAACTCAGTCGCTCCCAAACAACTTCTACTGCCCAGCAGTGTCTCACACTCACCTTTGTTTTCCACCACAGACAGACTGCACTTCTTTGCAGGGGTTGTAGTTGGGTTGCTGCCCTCTAGTGGCTGCAGTGGAGAACCACAGGGTGGCTGACGGCGTCTCTCTGAAGTCTCCCACTGTTTGTTGGGATGAGGGGACTTGCCCWGCAGCGCCGAGTCGCAGGAATCCGAGTTATTGGGGTCCTCTCCGAGTGAGCAGGACCTGGAGCAGTAGATGAGCCTCCCGCGTGGAAGGAAGGGACGACCGAGCAGAGGCAGGCGACAGCGGGCGCAGCAGAAACACGTCTCCACTGCGTGCCAGTGCTGACCCTCGTATGTCATCTGACCCTGGTCGATACCTAACACAAATAAAATCATGCTTACACACACCATGCTGATTATTATCATCTAATTCAGTCTAATGCAGACGAATGTCAGTAAATTACTGTTTGTACAGTTTACTACCTATGTGATCTCCGCAGGTATCACAAAACTCGGCATACAGGGACTCGTAGCAGGAGCAGCAGTAGGGTCTAGTCTCTCTCATGATGTAGCGTTGACCCCCCAGGGCAGCCTCACACTCGAAACAACAGAAGTGCTTCATGTGCCAGTATCTCCCCTCAGCTTCTGTACATTCATCTGCTAAAATAATCTGCAGTCAGGGTGAAAAACAGAGTTTGACAGATCATTCAAGTGTAGAGAGCAAAGATTTAATATAATGTCAGCAACARTCGCTGTATCAGTGGTTCCCAAAGAAGATGGTGTGTGCCATTGTGTGTGTGTGTGTTTGTCACCTTTTTAGGACTGTTTCTGGAATACACACCTATCTAGTCAAGACCAGTAATTCTTATGGGGACCAAAGACCGGACCTAATATGRTGGAACTCTGTTTTTGGGTTGGGGGTTCAGATTAGGACTAAGGTGTGTATTGAGTTTAAGTTAGGTTTAAGGTCATGTATGTACTGGGGGTGTTAAGGGTCAGGTTTAGGTTATAGAAAAGACTGGAAATAAATGGAAGTCAATGAATGTGTATGTATGTATATATATATGTATGTATATATTAGGGGAGCAACGATAGTGTGAATTGACGATTTGGTTCGGTTTGATACTTTAGTGTCACGGTTCGATATTTTTTC
>NW_013952741.1:149120-161801 GCF_001266775.1 Austrofundulus limnaeus
CACTTGGGTTGTTACCAACATCTGGTGAAAATTTCATGTCATTAGCACCTCTATTAATATATTTACTGTGAAAAATGTTGACGTGTACAATACTTATTTTACCCGCTGTATATAAGAGTTGAGTTAGGGTTGGGTGATAAATCGATTTAAACAATTGATCAAATTTGCCATTTATAAAGATTTAATTTTGGGAAAATAGAGATTTTTTTCCCACCAGGGCACTCTTTGGAGCTTCTGTATTTCAGAGGTCACCCCACCTGTCCCTCAAGACGCTTGGTGCACAACATGACAATATGGCAGCTAGCAGAGAGGCACTGTTTCTTCAGTTTTCTGGAACTGGTTAGGTTTTGCAATCTCTGACTTGGAGCAACAAACACCTCATTGCAAACTCTTTTTAAACGCTCTTGCTACAAAAAGCAGGAGTACAACAAATTTGTTTGGACACCTGAAACAGAGGCACTCCGTTAAGTGGGAAACAAATCGATTAAAATCAAAAATCGAATTTGGGATTTGAGAAATTTTTTTTGGGCCATATCGCCCAGCCCTAAGTTGAATATTGTCGTAGAACAAAAAACAGTTACACTAAAAATAGTGACATTATAAAGGTGATTTGTTACTTTGTTATTTAAAAGAGGTTGTAGTTTTTTTTAATTGCAACCTGTAATTTATTTCAGTTTACTTTTATTAATTGTTCAAAAAAGGTTGAGGTGAGAAATAAACTACAATGGAGTTTGAAAACAAAATATCTGTGTGTCTGCTAAGAAACATGGGACTGGGGATTGGGTCAGCAGAAATAGTTTAGGAACCTCTGGGCTATAGCATGACAAGGTGAAATAAACACCTAATTATTGTGCAAGAAAGTAAATTTTGTTTCACTGGCAAACCCCGTACTACAATACAGATATAACAACGGTTCTTTACCTTTTAATAAAAACGTGATCAATACGGTGTCTTGTATAAACTACTTGATCACTTCGGTCTTTTAACAACAACAAGGTTAACTTCATGTAGTTTGCCACTTATTACAGATATAAGATGTCACTGTGGGCCTGAGGCCTGCATTATGGGCTTTACTAACTGCACAGTCTGCTTCTTCATTACCAATAATACCATCACAAAAAACAACATTTTAAAAGTTCCTGTTTCTGTAAAACACAGATGATCATGGACATCACCGACATCCATCATTAAAAATTCTAGTTTGTTAAGACATTATCTTGAAAAAGAAAAATAGAGTTCTGTTTGGTGCGAGATGCTGACAAGTTGGATAAATAAAATAGAGAAAAGTGAAACGACTGGCAGCTCTCCTGTCTCCAGCTCCACCATTCAAACTCTTACAGAGTCAGTCCAGGCAGAGCCATTTGTAAACTATCTCAACTAATCCCTTGAGTCACAGCAAGAGGCCAGTCAAAACAAAAAGAGACTAACAGCAAAACCTATAAATAGAGAGTGAAATACATCTATGATTAGGCTAGGGGGGATGGAGTGGGGAGTTCGTGAAACAATCACCTCGTCGCAGGCCTGGCAGCGGGGCTTGAGCCTCTCAGCGTGGTGCCGGCCGCAGTAAATCTGTCCATCCTGGTAGAAGTAGATCAGATCGACCAGCAGCTCGTTGCAGGACGCGCACTGGAAACACTGAGGGTGCCAGCAGCAGCCGTGTCCCGCCCGACTGGCAAACACAGCCATATCTCCACCGCAGATCTGTCTGCCACACTGGAAAAACAGAGGTGGTTGGGTGGAGGTGGGGTGCAGAGGGAAGGAAGTTAGATGGTATATGTTTTAACAAAAGATGGAAACTTTAATTTGCACAGTAATTTGCTCACACAGCCCCTGTGATCTTTGAATCTCGGCTGCTGTGGCCCCACTGTGCCCACAGGGCTCTGACGTGTTTTAATAAGCTTTCACATCTGTGCACTGATGCTGCACAAAAACTGGGCCTAAGCTGTAAAATGTGATCAAATCTGCTGAATTTTCTATATCTAAAATAAAAAWTTTCTGCACCTGATGGCAGATGGCTCCGGTCATGGTTACAGGGAAAAGTCTCACAACACCTCGGCCCAGATTTTCTTTTTTTCTCTGCTGGCTGAACAGACGAAGCTCTTTTTTCTCCTCCTCGTCCAGAGAGTTGCAGTACTGAGCCTGAAGCAGCAAAAACAAATTCATTTAGACCTACAGTGAGGATTGTACACAAACAGCATCAAAGCTDTTTTCACCATAAGTTTTTCTGACGGTTATTTTTCAGATGAGTGAGCAAATAGTTTGGATCATACGCAGTGATGGTGATGTTACCTCAGTATCGTGGGTCGGCAGCTGGTGCAACAGCTGTTTGATTCTGTATCTCTCCCCTGGACTGTTCACATAAGGCACCCTGTCATCTGGTAAGCAGCTAAAATACTGGTACACCTGTATGAGAAGGCAAGTATGCTCACAAAGGCAGAAATGAGAGACTAGAAACAGCAATTTCTCAGATTACAGAGCATTTTATTCAAGTGCTGACATAAATCCAATTGAGAATGTTTTCCTTGTTGCCTTGCAAACTGTCTAATAGGTTGAGTCTCTGCACGAACATGTCCAGGTAAGGCAGAGCATCTTCCGTGTCTGCGTAGCATTAATTTATAGCTTGACTCTGAGGCTGTTCTGCGCCACGGTTTCTTACCTGTTCGGGCTTGAGCCCAGGAGGAACCCAGGAGTACTCCTCGGAGGCGCATCCCGAGTCGTCGTCAGAGATGGAGTGCCTCTGGAAGTCCGATACGAGCTTCGTCATCATCTTTTCCAGCTGCCCCGGCACCGAACGCACCGCATGCTCCTCCCGCACACACTTACAGTGCACACAGATCTTCCTGTGGAGACAGAGACGGTCTGAGGCTTCGTCCTTCTGGAYGTCAGATCTGATTTACGACACAAGCGAAAGCTGATCAGGCGTCTAATGTTTCACTTAACACTGCAGGTGGTTCGCAGAAAGTTTTGAACCTCACACGCAACTAAAGGTGTATTTTKTTTCTCTTTTGCTGTCAAAAAGTAGATAAAACTGTTTAAAACTGAAATTAGYTTGGAAAAATGTGCAGCTGATTTTAAACTTATCTGAAAAGAAGCTCAAAATAGCAAAAACAAACTCAAACAAGAAAGATTCTCAAAGTAATTACATGGTTTTATACCACGTTCAAGTCATTCCAGTTGCTGTCAAACGTATAATTTATGAGCACACAGAGTTGGAGAYATGACGTCACAATCCGGCCCACAAACATTGTTCAGGCTGACTAAACTAAACCTGTTGTCAGAGTTAATACACAACTGTTGTCACAACATGATTGGCAACACAAAGAAACACAACAACCACATGGTTTCTGACAAACTGGGATCAGTTCGTGCCCTCTTCACCCCGTCCCCTCACGGGATCTGCATCTGGACAGGAGCATCTCTGCCAAACGAGCGACAAATGAGGTCATGGACATAAGCCTGGCTGTCAATCCAGACCGGTCCAGAGAGGGAGGCGGAGACCGGATCAGTAATCCCCCTCTGCCTCGTACTACAACCATCTTGTTCTCCAACCCTGCATCACATTCGATCTGAAGGAGGGTGTGACTGTGTGTGTGGGACTGGTGGAGTCAGAACAAAGTGCCCCGGGCTGAAAGTGTGGTGTGGGTGTCACGCATTAGAGTGGGTGTGACAATGTGGCGGCGGTATACAGTATCTACTTGGCGTGGAGTGCTACACTGTGATTGCGTAACAGCTCACCAGCTGGTGCTTGTGGCTCAAGTTCGTGAGGCACAAAGCTGCTTTATTCGAGCACCCAATCCCCACGGAACCAAAAAGCTTGCACACCCAAACACGGACCACTGGTGTACGGAGGAGTACTGCTCCTCTAGTCAACAGGTTCACAAAAACTGGGCACTCTAAAATGTTAGCARCTGCTGGTGACAGCTAAATAATTGTAAATGTTCTCTTTCCCTAATCATCACAAGGTAATTATTGAGAAGATGACAAAACGGTGACTAAAATAACTAAATTTTATCCAACCCTCGACTATAAGTGCTGCTAAAATCTATGTTAGAACCCTAAATGTCCATTGTTAGGAAGCAAACAGAAAACTGTAAATAGCAGCAAACAGCAAGTCAGTTTAGGTCAGGTTTATGGCACATTGGCACAAATCTGTGTCCAGCTGTGTTTGTGTTCCTGTTTTAACAGAAACAGAGCACAATCCCTACGCAAGACTTGGACAGGACAGTCAGAGAGCTGGTACGACAGGACAGATGGTAAAAACACATCTCAGTGGTTTATCCTCCACCAGTAGCTACACATAATGAAAGCATCTGCGATGGGTTTATTATCTGCAGGTGCTAACCCTCCTAGGAACACAAGAGTCTGAAAAAGAAGTCACAATCTGGAGCTTTTTAAAAAGGTAAAAAAGTGCTCTGAAGTGAAAAGTGTCAAACCATCTCTTTCTGCAGATTTCAACTAATGCCTGATTTGTGCTACACACTAAAATCAGTTAAATATAGTCTGCATACACAATGAATACATATAGAAATTAAAATACAGCATAGTTTGGACAAATCTACATATCTATTTGTTCTGAATTAGGCTTAACTAACATCTGATTGGTTATCATTTCTTTTGAAAAAAGTAACACAAGTAGTTCAGTGTTTTGTGCTAACAATACAGAACAAAGTAGTTTAAATGCTAGTTGGAGGAGGCCTTTACAACTTTAGCGATATTCACCTCTGCGATTCGGTCAGTACCAGCTGTGTGAAGCATCACCCTGTTTGACTGAACCACAATCCTGTGATGTAACAAACTAAGCCTTATCCACACTGGATAGGCACCACATTTAATTATGTTTATCCAAAAACTAATTAGAGTATCAGAATGAAGGGCGGTAAATAAAAAAGGATAGTTCAATTGCCGCAGTGGATACGTTTAGCCTGATAACCTGATGACTTTAAGAGAGACAGGGTCTTATTTTCCCCAACAGAATGTACCTGAACAGATGTGCACCTGGCCTTGCTTGAGTGAGGTCAGCCACAACTGTTGATCTAATTTGGTTTGGTTTTTTAACGCTGCACAGAGGTGAAACCCCAGGGGAAAAAAGATCTGTTCAATTCTTTTTTAGGAAAAAAAACAATAATGCATATTTTTTTCTGGAGTACGATGTGCTGAAGAAGATAAATTAGGACAAACTGAAATAATTCATAAGAAAATATTGAAATCCTGTTTTAGGATTAGTGTACAGTGTACTCTGAAGTACTACACTGAACCCAGTGGCTGTGAGTTTTACTACCAGGGGTCACGACAGATACTGCTTTGGACAGGCATCAACAATCTGCCTCAAACTTTGTTTTGCTGAACCACAACATTGTCACCGAGACTAAACGTACAGCTGGTGGTATTAAAGGGTTTAAACTGTTTACTATTAATGTTCATAGCTACTAAATGATTTAAAAGTAATTATGAAGCAAATTCACAGAGGAAATATAATAACAGATTGTTCCAACAAAGAGAAATAATTAGAACTGTAGAAAAAAGGACTAAAGGTTGCTCATCGTTGTATGAATGTGACTCATTTAACAGCTTATTCTTTTAGTCAGGGCGTTAAAACTCACTCTACTCTTTCCATGAACTTAAACGTGAATATATTTCAAGGTTTTATAGGATACACAATGGAGTTGTCTGATAGTCCTATGGACATATGGCTTGCACTTTACACACAAAACAACATAGTTAGACAATGACGCACAAGAACCCCTAAAGACACACAGAGAGTCTGCTTTCATCTCTCTTAATGACTGTTTCTGGTTCCAGTCCATCTAAGCCAGTAACGCAGTAAAAAAAAATGGAGCTTCCTCATTACCTTCGGCAATAATCATGACAGATTAGTCCCAGTCAGCGTGCTGAAGCTGTCCCATCCAGACTGAAACTAGAACCATGCCGTGTCCAYGAGTTTCTGGTGCCTGACAGCGAGTCACTGAGAGCAGGATGTGTCCCTGTCCAACTGATCACTTCTCTGTCTGCGCTGCTCTTTTCAACATAATGACTCCCACCCTCCTCCGTCATGCATGGGTGTGTGTGTGTGTGTCATCAAAAGGCTTCATCACACCGAATTCAACCAAACAACTATTTAAAAAGACAAAAATATTTCAATACTTTTACAAGCGGAAATCATTTTCAGACTAATTTTTAAATGATAGGCTGAAATATTAAAAAATTCCTGGAGTTTATGCAGAATTTTATGTGTAAAAGTGTGCCGACGCTGCCTGGGATGGGTCCATTTGACAGTCACACACTCTGCTGTTCCTCCTGCGACCAACCTGCTGTAACTGATTCACAGCACGACAGGATCGCTGATGTCACTGTTAATCAGGAAAAGAGCAGCAGATTTTCAGCCTGCGAGCAATGCTGTGCCGCATTTGTCATTTTATGAGATGAAGATGGCCGCGCAAAACATGAAAGTGTCTCTGGAGAAATACCAAACTCTGAGAAATACTTTGAAAAGTCACGACACATCTCTTCTGATGCTGTTCACTCACCGAGGCTTAAAACACTACTCTGACATCATTTCAGACACTCTATGCTAAACACCACATCCMGACTTTTTAGTTGTGAAGAATTTCAGCTTCTTAGCACTGATGTATGAATACACACCCAGCATGTTTTAAACATTCGGCCTGTCCAAAAAAAAAAGGTAATCTGAAACTTGGTCAGTTACATCGCAGCTTAGTGTCACAGCAACTAATCAAAAGGACAACTGTCAGATTGATCATCTGTACATTTTATTATTTTTAGTCTTAATTTGATATTTTATTTACTGTATTTTACCCATGACACTCACCAAACCTGTCAATATACCAAACATCATCTCTTGTTACATGATGTACRCATTTTCTCAATATTTCCATTATTTTTACTGTACATTGTTTGTGTGCACRTAAGTATGCTCATTTWGTAATCCTGGGTGTTTGTACTTATTTTATTCTAGTGCGCTTCTTTCTTTTCACTTTTATCTGATCTGAACAGTTGCAGCTGTAATTTCCCTTGGGAATCAATAAAGTATTCTGATTCTGATCAATACAAAAAMAWTTCTCTAGAAAACAAATTCTTTAGATAAACTACTTGCTGGTCATTATTATTACACTGTGGACCAGTGTGTTGTTATTAAAACTAATTGTAGATCGAGTACAGCAGCCATATGTTGATCGTTTAGATCCGAGGCTAACATCGGGGGTATGACAGTGAGCTCTCCTCAGATCTGTCTCCAAGAAACAGATGGGTCTTGTCCCATAACTCTCTGCCACTTAGATGGGACTGAGTAATTGCCACATGGCTTCTGAGACTAATAGCACTGGTGACTTCGAAGACTTTTGGAGCCTGGTGGGGACCCGTGGGTCAGAAGTAACTCAATTCACTTGGTGCTGAGCAGCGGAAGCACCATCTGCCCCCCACCTCAGTGGGAGCTCTGTCTGAAAAAGCCCGGGATGAAGATGGATCACTTCCCTCTCAGCGAGCATGAGCAGCTGAGCCTGCGGCCACTTGGTTTATCTTCTCCATCAATGAAGGTGTGACTCACAATTGCTTATTAAAGAGGATGCAATTAGAAGCAGACTCTGGGGGTTTTAAAAAACGACCTCTATAAATCTCAATCATCTAATAACTTTCATGTTGCTCATCCTCCCAGATCAGCTGAAAGACTTCAGATCGCTAAAAAAAAATCATTTGTTTTTCTCCTCTCACCAAACATTAAAAAACAGAAAATAAAGTGGATTATTCTGCACCCCTCATAATGTTATAATATTATACATAATATTATTTGTTTATTTACCTAGCTGTGTAATAAACCTGATAAGGTCAGATAAGTTAAAAAAACATTTTTGTAATTTACAGTGAAACGACTAAAAGTGGGAAATGGTAGTTCAGTGGTCAGTGTCACTGCATCGTTATCCTGAGGCTGCAGGTTTGAGTCCAGATTGCRTCAGAAAGGGCATCCAGTTTAAAACTATTAGCAAATCTGTCACATGACTTCACTTCTGTGACAGCCAGTGAAGGAGGGAGCAGCCGAAAGAAAAACAGTACAACAACTAAGACTTGGAAATTGAAATGGACTGACTGAACTACAGATTTTAGTTTTCAGCAGTGAAGGGTAGCGAAAAATGATAAAGTTAAAAACACTTTGATCTTACAAATCAAGACATATTCAGGCGTTTACACAAGAGAAATGATTTTTTTTAAACTAGTGTAGATAAATGAGGTCAAGTTCCCAGAGTTGTGTCATTTTTGTTTGGCTGTTTGAGGAACTCCAGACAGTTGAAGCTAAATGAGAACAAGAACTGGAAGGAAGGACGTGAGCAAACACATCAAACCATAAGACAGCAGCAGAAATGTGAAAAGACAGATTCTGTGTAGCATTAAACCTAAAATCAAAGTGAACAAATAAACCTCGATATTCACATTTGAGACTCTATAATCACATGATCTCTTTGGACAGTCATGTCTTTTTTAATCATGTAAAAGTAAACATTCAGAGATGTAATTCATTCAGCTCTTTGGGAGGTGCTCTGTTATTTAATCCCCTGATCTCTTCATGTTTTTTGTTCGGGATATTTAGACAAATGGAGCCCAATCCCTGATAAAACTTTTCCGCAAAAATGAAAGGAAAAAGGGAATGATTAAAGACTAGATTAGGATGGATATACAGTCCTGCTCTCCATTAGTGGATCCTATGAAGTTTAAGTACAAAGTGTAGAAAATCTGAAAAAAGTTAGGTGAACCAAAATTTTTCTTAYAGATGTTTAATGCAACAGAGCAAAGTGTTGTTTTTGAAACAACAAAAGAACATAAACAATGGGAGGTAAAAATTAGAAAAGCATAAAGTTAGCTGTGGCTCTGCTATTGAAACCCAGGCTTTTAGCTAGAGAGGTGTTGAGAAATCGTTTCAATGCACTCATCGGTTTTGCGACGCTTCATTTTCATGTAACAACACTCTTAGGGCGCCATGCCGGATCCCCAGCGTACCAGCAAAAAAATAAAAAAATTAATAAATCTGGTTTACCCAGACATTCCACAGACATTTCTCTGGATCTAACAGAGGTGCAGCTTTTACTCTCAACCACATTAGAAATAGGGTCAGATTTAAGGTGGGGGTGGACCTTGGGTCTTGGCAAACTTTTGTTTCAGATCCAGAAGTCATTCTGTGTGTTGCTGAATGTCACCGTTGCCTATACTGGGAACGCACACTGAGCATGGGACACATGTTTACAGAACCAGGGGAAGATGCTAAAGATGTTGATAAAAAACAAAGAAAAAATTGTGCTGGGCTTGGATAGAAGAGGAGCAATTTTAGAGCTTTAGTAGCTGTTGTGAATGAAAGCCTGGCACCCTACAGTGTAAATCAGTATGGAAACATTTTTACTTAAGTATTGAATTACAAATGAGAATAACATGTGATAAACTGTTAGTTCCCCTGTGGCCTGAATATGCCAATGAATGAGGACTTTAATATTTTAAAAAGCCACGTTATTCCTTGTTTCAGTGTCACAAACGTGCTGTGTGAGGACATCAGAACGGCTAGTTTCAAACACAAGAGCTCCAAAGGATATAAAGCCACCTCCAAGGACCTTGGTATTCCTGTTTTAACAGTGCACAATGTTATCTAGAAGTACGCCAAGCCGGGAGCTGTGAAGAACCTCCCTGGCTGAGGCTGTAAGGGGAAAACTGATGAGAGAAGTCTTCAAAGGTTGATGCAAATGGTGGATAAAATACATTTAACATTCAAAGACCTGAAGGCCAACTTGGAAACTCTAATCATGGTTTTTCAAGTACTGTACGCCTCATGCTAAACCACGCAGAGCTGTATGAGCGAAGACCAAGGAGGAAACTGTTGCTGAAGATAAGAATGACCGGAATGATCTTTGCCAACGAATACCTGGACAAACCACGGTCCTTTTGTGAAAATGTTTTGTGGCCAGATGAAACCAAACTTAAGCTTTTTGGCAATGAGAATAAATCACTAAAAAACATTTTAAATTTTATTTAAAGTTGTTTAGTTAAAAAACCCCACACAAAACAAAACAATACATAAGTAAAGGAAATAAGAAATTTGCATTATTTATTAGGAGGAACAACTTTGTGGAGAGAATTATTATTATTATTATTATTATTATTATTATTATTATTATTATTATTATTATTATTATTATAGGTGGGCCACGTGCCTTTATGGATGGGCTGCATCTGGTTTCCAATAACTTAAAAACTCTTCTTTTATTAGTTTCTATATTTTTGTGTGTAGGGGGTGTAAGTCAGTATTACATGGGTGACTTTATGTATCATAAAACAGAGGCACAAAGTCGGGAAGATACAAATCTAATGACAAATAACCACCTGGGCTACAAACATTTTCTTAACCCTCGTCTTATCCTGTAATTAGGACAACTGACATTACCAACTTTTAAAAACTGTTACGGCCAGAGGTCTTTCTTCTATGTTTATACTAAAGCATGGAATGACATTCCTCAAAACATAAAGTCCATTTCAAAACTACAGCCCTTTAAGAAGAATCTTGTCTGCCATCTGCTGGACACTTTTTGTTGTGCTCATATTTAGACGTCCTATTTTGCAAATGCTGCCTTCCTGAAATTTGGTATGCTTGTTTGTCTTTGTGTCTATGGTGTATAATGATGTGATTGTGATGCTGTATTTCTGAGTGTTTTATGTGCTGCAGAACAGGAACCTGCTGTAAAACAGCAATTATGCTGAGTCAGGCTTGATTTTTAGTGATCTTTTCCTGTTAAATCAATAAATCAAATCAATCAAATCAATAATGTACAAAAGGCAGCTGTAGTTTAGCTCAGTTCAACGCACCAAGCACATGAAATTTAGAGGTCCAAGAAGAAAATTGACGATTCAAAGTTCTCTGTAAATCTAAAATTTAAACGCCTATTCAGTGTCTAAAATTTGATTTTACTCCTTTAAATTTAAATTTAGGTTTAGATTAAATTTTGCTCAACTTTAGTGTTGACATCTTCTGATCTGCATGCATCTGAACCACATCCAGGGAGCTGAGCTCTCATTATAAACCTGCAGTAATTTTGTGTTGTCCTCTTAAAACAGTGTGGTCTCACACAAAATGTTTTACTAAACTCTGACTCACAGAAACATTTTAATTTAAAGAACTGACTTTAATTACTGGAATGTTTCATAAATCTTTCATCCATGTCTAAAATTTGACCAGCAAGTTAGCAGGTATTGGACTGAAGTGAAATATCAACAGAATTGATAAAGACTACATAGATGTTTTGTGCAACTAAAAACAGAAAGTTTATTTTCTAAATGTAAATGTTGCTTCAAACAAGCTATGCTACATTTAGACCAAATGCATTTTGAGCATCAAGAGCATCTGGTTTACATGCAAAGTCAGTGGTGGACGCACATCTAGGGGCGTCTAGAAGCCGAGCAGCATGTCTGGTGCGTTTTGAGCAGCGGTGCCCACGTCATAAGCGTTTTCTGTGGGTGCAGCCAGGGCTGGACTGGCCATCTGGCATACCGGGCAATGCCCGGTGGGCCGACACACATTTATGGGTCGGCCCGGGTCTGTCATGAACCAAAAAATTTATTATAAACAATTTTTGTCGATCACGACAGCCTATTGGTTGATTTTCATGATCAACATTAAGGTAAGCTAATGAAATCTCTCTGAACTCCTCGGCCGGCCGGCAAGACCCTCCCCTTTTCAGCCAAAGTTATAAATCCTGCCAGAAGCTGCTGCCGGTCCGGAGTTGGAAAGAAAGAAGCGCTGGACAAAGCTCGTGGAGAAACTGGGGGGGCGGGGCATAAAGGTCCCCAAGTGGACGCAGCAAAATGTGCAAAAATGAGCAACATGTTTCCCTCAACAAGCCACAAAAATATCTGACTGACCGACCGTATATATGTTAAATAAAACCGGGAGGGGGAAAAAAAAAAACACGGCTTGGAGCAGCTGGCTCTGCTCCTCACCGGTCAGCCGGTGTGTGATCTGGCTGGGTTTTCCTGATAATAAAAACCCATAGAGATTGTGTTTAAACTCCTCCCACTCGATTCACCGCTTCTGCCGTAGTTAGAGTGAAGCTCAGCTAGCGGGACATGTCCCGACTCTTCAATTGTTGGTTAGCTAAACCTGCACCGTTCAACTAAAAATAATATAAACTCCTGGACCTTCTGGACACGTTTAAGACTCTGGCTTCAAGCTGCTGCTAACTGCAGCTTCTCTAAATGCACAGCCTCACCTGGTGAGTAAAAAAAACAAACAAGTATCATTGTTCTGCATATAAAAATAGTTTAATTAAGGCTTTGTTAGTGAAAACAAGTAAAAAAATCAGCTCTGTCAGCAGGTAGATCCATATATCAGCTAATTATTCTCTCCATGGTGTCCAAGTTCTGTTTGAAATGATCAGTTTGTTGAACAGTTTGAACAGGAATATTTTTATTAACAGTCTGATTGAATCAGCAGCTGTATAAATGTTAGACTGATGGTTCAGTTGTTCAGGTTCATTTATGGTTCTGGTGTTTACTAAAATGAACACTTTTTTATTACTGAAACATAACTACAGCTTCTTAAGATAAAATGTGATTAAGTTGGTCTCTGAGTGTGTTCACGTTTTAAAGCAGATTTTTATATTTTTTATGTTTAAATAAATAAATAAATAAATAAATAAA
>NW_013952741.1:162073-180020 GCF_001266775.1 Austrofundulus limnaeus
AATTAAATAATTTGACCTGAATTTAGAATCCATGAAATAGCCTATACATCCCTAAATAAACACTGTAGTATATTAAATTTAAAAATGAAACCTTTAGACGTGAATCTGAGCTCTACATTTGACTTTTAGGAAGGTGCAAGTTTTAGTTTTGTTTCATTTGATGATCTGTTAGTTTAAAATCTTACAGTAGCAGGTAGAACTATGAGGACACATGAATACTGTTTCAGTCACATTGTAATATTTTCASTCTCACTAGGTAAAGAAAGAGACTGACAGTAACTGAGTTCAGTTTCTGTTACCATAGTGAGCTAACCAGACCTAAATAAATCCTTCTTTGTGACTCTGAAAACTTGGAAGTTTAGCGGTTGTCTGATCGGTTCTCTTCAGTTTGTATCCAGCTCTCTTGTGATCCACTGACAGAGCATCAGAACCTCATGAACATTAAAGTCTCTGAGTGGAAGAAGAGCTCATCAGGTTTTTTTTTATAAACATGGTTACTCTCTTCCTTGTAGGCTGCTGCACTTTAACTTGTGAAACACAACATGCAAACACATCCTCTGGTATGTCGTGTCCATTTGCATATTATATAAATAATAATGGTGGGCTGCCAGGACCAAAAAATGCCCGGGCTGTTTTTTGGTCCTAGTCCAGCCCTGGGTGCGGCACGTCCAAAGTGTCTGACGCTCGAGTTGGAAAAACTGGACTTTTGCTGCTCGGTGCGTTGCATCAACCAGTCAGAGAGACTCTGCTCAGTGACGTACCGTTGATGAGCTGGAAATACCGGCAGCCTGGGAAATCGGATCACACAAACAAGATAGTCCGATCATTTATGATCATTTCAGTGTCCATTATCATGATAGAAATAAAAGGGACTTTGCCTGGAAGACGATCTGTGAGGAAGTCGGCATATGTCTGGTAAGTTTTTAAAACTACAGATAAAAAGGCTTCTCCTACGTTCACGTCAAATGCGTCTGTCCTCACTGGACACCAGTGTTGGGAGGCGTGCATTTTGAGAACTTTGGAGGCGCGCAACGCTTTTGGTGTGAATGTAACAGCTACAGCTGCTGCTGTTGTAGATGTTGAGGCTTTGTGATGTTTAATATAAAACGTTGGTTACTTATTGTAACCCCAGATTCTATGAGTATAGGCGCAGCCCTTTAAGGCTATCGCTAGTGGGTTTATCCCTCGCGCGCAGCGCAACACTGAAAACTCGTAGTCCATGCCCACCCACTGGGTGGGCCTCCCCCGGTCTGTATAAATAGCAGTCAGACCGGACAATCGACTCCCTAAAAGACTTTTTCTTCAGCCAATTGGGAACCAGTGAGGCCCATAGCTTAAAGGGCTGCACCTATACTCATAGAATCTGGGGTTACAATACGTAACCAACGTTCTATTTTGTATAGGCTTTGCCCTTTAAGGCTATTGCTAGTGGGTTAAAGGCGAAGCTGGATGTAGTCCATGCCTCACCGGGTCCATTCAGACCATAATATGAAGCATCTGCTCGCACATAACAAAAAACACTCACAGCCTGAAATGCATAATTACGCACTCCAGAACCTCAGTGTTTCAGATAATCAGAAAGGAGGACACTGGTTAAAAATGTTAATATAACAAACCTGCTGCTGTGAATCAGAACAAGGAAGGTTACAAACTGTAACAGTATGACGAGGAACAGAGCAGGTCAAACAGAAAAATCCTTCTGTCACAACCCTGAGGACAGAATGAGTCATGGAGAATGCGGAAACGTCACGCAGGTAAAAACGAATAAATGAGCACGGAGATGACCAGGAGGCCGCCGTGCAGATGTCATCCACAGACATTCCTCCATTCAGAGCTGTGGAGGAAGAAATCCCTCTGGTGGAGTGAGCTCTCAGATTCTCTGGAGGATCCAGGCCAGAGGAAACGTAAGCCTGTGAAATTGCCTCACACAACCAGTGTGAGAGGCGCTGAACAGACAGAGGACGTCCCACAGAGTTCTCTATGTGATGCACAAACAGATGCTGAGAGTGGCGCAGAGCAGACGTGCGAGCCACGTAACACGAGAGCACGCGCACAGGGCAGAGGAGATGAGATAAGGCTTCCTCCTCAGAGTTATGAGAGGGGTAAAAACCATCCAAAGTTATCTCTCGATCTGAACGAGCTGTTTAAGCTTTTAGGGGTAAAAGCAGGGTTGGGACGCAGCACAGCTGAGCTGCGGTCTGCTTGTATTCTCAGGCATGAGGGAGCGACAGAGAGCGCAGATAAATCACTCTCTTTTTGCAGATGTGAGGGCCAACAGCAGAGCTGTTTTAAAGGACAGAAACTTAAGAGGAACCTGGTCTAAAGGTTCAAATGGAGCTTTAACCAGAGCGCACAGAACCAGCGCTAAATCCCACGAGGGAACGAGTGGGCCTGACACAGGTCTGCATCTCCGCACACCTCTCAAAAAATGCTTCGTCAGTGGGTGGTTAAAGACAGTTCTGTCACCAAAACCCTCGTGGCATGAGGAACTAGCTGCAGCATAAGTTTTAAGGTGCTGAAAGCTAACTTCCTGTCCATCAGCTGCTGGAGAAAAGACAGCACGCAGCCTAAAGGACATGAAATGGCCTCCACTCCTTTTCTGCGCACCAGCACTGAAAAACTGACCACTTTGATGCATTTAGCACTGTAGTGGAAGCGGCTCGTGCGTCCTGGATCGTGCGCACTACAACGTGCGGGAGACCGAGCCCCTCCAAGCACTCCCGCTCAGCAGCCAGACCCAGAGACATTGACTTATCTCTGGGTGACTCCTGATCATTCCCCCTGCCTGGAGGAGCGCGTCCTCCCTCCATGGAAGCTGCCACTGCTGGCCCGAAACCAGCTGCTGCAGGCTCGGAAACCACGGCGCGTTTTTGCGCTCCAGTACCACCAGGACCACGGACAGCTCCTCCTCCTGAACTCGGTCCAAGAGCCGTGGTATCAGCGGGACTGGAGGAAACGCATAAAGAAGCAATTTTGGCCACGGAGTGTGAGCGAAGGCGTCCACCCCTAGTGGTGGATCCTCCCGTGGGCTCAGTGAGAACCACAGCCGGTGCGCGTTCTCCCGTGTGGCGAACAGATCCACTTCCGCTTTGCCGAATCTGCTCCAGATCTGAGCAATCAGGTCGGGATGGAGACTCCAGTCTCCGTGACGAGGACCTCCCCTGCACATGATGTCCGCTCCCCTGTTCAGGACGCCGGGAATGTACACTGATGGAGAGCAGGTTTACGCGCAACCAGCACAGCAGCTGTCTGGCAACATTTAGCAGCTGCGCTGAGCACACGCCTCCCTAACCAGTTTATGTACGCGGCTGCCACTCTTTTGTCCGTGTGGATCAGAACATGCTGATCCCGCAGCAGAGGAAGAAAGTGCCGAGTCACTTTCAGCACCGTGAGGAGCTCCAACACGTTTCTGTGCAGGGACATGTGGTCGGGCCACTTCGCTCCGACCACCTGAGACAGACACGTTCCTCCCCATCCTGACAGGGAAGCATCCGTGAACACTGAGACGTATGACGTAGGTCTGCTGAGGGGAACCCCCTCCAACAGAATGCTGGGGTTCCCCCAGTGGGCCAGATCTGCTCCCACTGAAGGGGGAACAGAGATCATGCGCCTCTTTTGATGCACAGGGTCTATGTGCAGCCAGGCGAACCACCTCTGGAGGCATCTCATGTGCAGCAACCCCAGCGGGACCACCACGTGAGCCGCTGACATCATTCCCAACAGATGCACGACTGACAGGGCTGTCACTACACTGCGAGGTCTGGTGCGGCGGAGCTGTGCTGACAGAGCGTCGGCTCTCGGCTGTGACAGTCGGGCTCTCATTGTCACTGAGTTTAGCTCCACCCCCAGATAAACAATCATCTGGGATGGGAGAACAGAACTTTTTTCCCAGTTTATGGAAAACCCCAGGCTCAGGAGATGTGTCGCCAGCTTCTGGGTCTGCACCGCGGCTTCCTCTCTGGACCGATCCAGTAACCCCAGATAGTCCAGATAAAAGACGATTCTCATTCCCGCCATGTGAAGTGGCTGCAGCGCTGTTTCCAGACACTTGGAAAATGTGCGCGGGGCGAGAGAGTAACCGAACGCAGGCGGTTGTACTGATACTGGGTCCCCTGAAAGGAGAAACGCAGAAACTTCCGATGTTTCCGGATGATGGGAACGTGGTAATATGCGTCTCTCAGATCTATGGAGGTAAACCAGACATTCTGGTGAACATTTTACAGCACCTGTCTGATTCTCAGCATGTGGAACGGCCTCTCCATGATCGAGCTGTTGAACAGAGACAGGTCCAGAATGGGTCTCACTCCTCCCGTTTTTTTGGGGACCAAAAAATAACGGGAGTAGAACCCCGCATTTTCCTCTCCGYGGGGAACCGTGGAAATGACCTTTTTTAACCTCAGTTCCTGAAGTTCTGACCGGAGAGCAGCGCTCTGCTCTGGAGATGACAGAACCGTCTCCACAATCCCTCTGAACGGCGGCAGACGACCTGCAAACTGCAGCGTGTAACCCCTGCTGATCAGCTGATCCATCCACCTGTCGAGGGAACATGCGCGCCGCCATTCTGAGTAACGCTCTGAAAGCGGGCGTGCATTTATGTGTGGTGCTGTGGTCCGCACGGACTCTAGCCATGTTAGCGCCCCTACCGCCGTCCCCTGCCTCGCAGCTGCTCCTGAGGGAACCCATGGGGGGCTTGGACAGAAAGGGCTGCCTGTCCCTCTTCATGCAGCGCTTGGGCTGCCCGCCCCCGTCAGAACGGGAGCGAGCCAGCGCGCTCTGATGCTGCTTGGGCGTGGGCCGCTGCTGGAGAGATGACACACTCTGTGAGGTGTGTGTGAGGAGGCAGCAGGAACATCCAGATGTTCTGACTGCTCAGAAAAAACTCTGCTGGAATCAGACTGATCTGCTGAGACAGAAAAACTGTGCAGAAAATGTGGAGCTGCGGCGCCTCGTAACCAGCTGTTTAGAGGCGAGCGGCTCGCTGTGTGTGATGGAGCTGCTGTGAGATCAGCTGATCTGACAGAGGCTGTAGTCGCTGTGGAGCGTCTTTCCTGCTGACGGCGGCCACGGCGGTCCCTCCAGCGACCCGAGGTGCGGGGTTCAGGTTGAGGCCACACCAGTTGGCGAAAAGACTCAAAAACTTCCTGAGTCCGCTGAGACTTCTTCACGAGACAGTGGAAGCTGGCGCCAAATAGCCCGTCAGCTGTGATGGGACCATCCAGCAGATCCTTCTGGAGCTTCTCCGTCATGGATGGAGCCAGGCGGAGCCAGGTGGTTCTCTGGATCTGGGTGGCCCAGGCAGCGATCCTCGAGGAGCAAATCACTGTGGTGGCGCACAGGTTCAGGATTGCATCAGCCGCCTTACAGAGAGAGCTCTTTAGATCCTCTGGCAGGGCAGTTTCCTGCAGCCGCTTGGAAATGCCGTAAGCCAGCAAGGCGGCATTATTTGTTGCAGCAGAGGTCTGATAGGCGACTGGTGGGCCCGATCAGAAAACCTTGTGATCAGCTGATCGTGTTTGGAAGGAGGCACCAGACGCTGATCCAGCCCAGACGTCTTGGCCCCAAACACTTCAGCAAGACCTGGATCCAGAGGGGGTACAGAGGGAAAACTCTGCTCTGTAAACCCCTYCACCCTGGTGATGGGCGCGTATGTGGAGACTGGTGCCCTCAGCTGCTGCCTCAGCCAGGAAGTCCATCACGGCGGGAAACTAAGGCCAGATAGGGTCCGGGCGGCGACTTCAGGCAGAACCAAACCTTCCCGCCAGGTCATTCAAGCGGGACGGGGAAGGCTGTGGGACCGGAAGTCCCTTAGCGCTAGCAGCCTCCTGAATCAAGCTAGGCAGCTTGAGGAGGAGCGCGCCCACCGCTGGGAGCGGGGTGGTGGAGGACATAGGAAACCCGGAGTTGACTGAGCAGTCGCTCAGCTGCCTTTCCTCCATGATAGCGTCACCGGGGTCGTCTTCACTGTCTTCGTTTCCCCCGGTGTCTTCTTTGCTGGCAGGATCATTCGTTTCCCGCTCAGCGCTGCTAGCTTGCTAAGTGCAGCTAGCTTCCTCCTGAGAGCGGGTAACGGACTCGGTTGATCCACCCTGTGGCCCAATACTGACCTTGAAAAAGGCTACCCTCCGCCTCCTCTCCTCCAGCAGGAGGAGAGCACAGGGACGACAGGTGGGCTGAGGTTCCAGGGCGAGGTCAGCGTGCAGAGGTCCCAGGCATCTCTCGCAGGTCTCGTGGCTGTCGAAGGACAATATGTATCCCGTCTGGCACGACGGGCACAAACGAATAATGKTGGACATCTTCTCAATGTTGCTTCTGCTACCACTGAAGAAAAAAAGGGAGCCGATTGTCCGGTCTGACTGCTATTTATACAGACCGGGGAGGCCCACCCAGTGGGTGGGCATGGACTACGATTTTCAGTGTTGTGCTGTGTGCGAGGGATAAAGCCACTAGCGATAGCCTTAAAGGGCGAAGCCTTTACGAAATAGAACTGTCATGTTTAAACTCCTCGTAAACAGACCACAGCTAAGCTGACTTCTATAAGCAACAATGCTCTTCTTAAAAATACAGAGAAAATACACATGTACTGAATGAACCAATATGTCAAGAAATACAATCAAAACTGCATTCTGATCTAACACAATGCTGTTGGTATGCTCTCTGAGGTACAAAACTCTGGCTAAATCAAAATATTCACTCAAATATTACTTATAGCATATATTTAGTCCACTATTAAATTCCTTTTTGTTCAGTCAGCTATCATCCAAAAAGTGGCTCGCACAAATATAACAAATTTGTTTTTCTTCGGAAGGTTATAAAATTGAAATCAAACAATTTTTAAAGAACCGTGTCATCCATGGGAAGCTTTGAATTTCCTCAAAGGCATTTTTTTATCCGAAAAGGACTGGACTGAGATGCAGTTAGTATTACGAGATCAGTAGACACACAGTTTCAATTGTTGTTTGCTAGTTGCTGCTGGAAGCGACAGACAAAACAGGATGAGACGCCACATTCAGTATACCGAGTTTAGAGATGTAAATGTGAACCATTGCATCAAATTGAGGAGTAAGTCACAAAGTTTGCAACAAGTGATTTTTGTTCAAAACATCTCTATGTTGTTTGAACTAAATATCTGAGTTATAGTCTTTTACAACTTTCTGAAGCTCTTTTTGAGCAGTAGCTACAAAAAACTATTTTGAGCCGAAAAGCCTTAAATTTTTGTCCTTTTTCCTGTGAGCTAGCAATACTTATTTTTCTTTCTAGCTGGTAAATCATAATATCTAAACATATCAAATAATAATAGTTGAACAACCTAAAAACAGAATTCAGACCAAATATCCATGGGTTATCCTGATTAGGAAGACAACTCAAGGCATATCTCTAGAACAGGTCATGATATCAGGATGATCAGGATAAAAAAAATGTAGCTGAAAAAGCAGGAATCTGAAAATGTTTAGGTCATTTTGACTAAATTTCCCTTAATCCTCAGTTGGATGTGATGGGTCACATCATGTGATGGTCTGTACTTGTATAGCACCTTTCTATCCAACAAGGAAACTCAAAGTGCTTCATACTACTATCTGTGTCCTCATTTACCCGTTCACACTGCACTCTATTAGGTCACTACAAAGCTAACACCAATCACACACCACTATTTGATATTTACAGTGGTGGTGCCAATCACATTCATTCACTGACGGGACACACATCAGAGGCTTTATGGTGCGTTCACACCGAACGCGATTTCAGCGTCAAAATCGCAGCCAACGCTGAAGTTTGAAGCTTGTGCACTTTGAGGTCAGACGCAGGACAGCTGCGCTGCACGGCGACAGCCGCCCCGCCCCTCCCTCCTCTGTGGGGCTGTTTAATGTCGGACGAGGAAGTGGCTTTGCTTTATTTACAGAGAGCCAGAGCAYGTCACGTTCATCAGATAATTAATTCATAATTAATTCACCAGATAATTCAGAGAAGAGGCTCACAGCTTGCTTTCAGGACTATTTTTTTCAGTCTGATGAGTCGCTGCCACGCATTGCTGCGGATCAGGACACGACTGCAGCACTCATTTCAGCTAAAGAGCAGGAGCTCTGTCTGTTTCAGGTTAGTGGACATCATTCAGTAAACTGTCCCGTCGGGAAATATGTCACTACGTCACACAGTGGAGTCTCTCTGATTGGTTGACGCTGCGCGTCGAGCTGCAAAAGTTCAGATTTTCTAACTTCAGCGATTTGTGCCTCAGCGCGTCGAACGCTCAGATCGTTCAAATCGTTCAAATCGCGCTGCTCTAATCGCGCTTGAGGCGCCGCAGAACTTCCCGACGTTGCTTGAAGCGCGTCCACCATAGACTTTGTATGTAAACCYGCTGCTCCTGACGCTGAAATCGCGTTCGGTGTAAACGCACCATTAGGGGTTAAGTTTCTTGCCCAAAGACACAACAACTGAGATAGCTGGAACGGGGGATCGAACCGGTGACCTACCAGTTCCAGGACGACTCCCCTAACCACTCTGTGACTCTGTTGTGCAATCAGAGTCAAGGAAATTATTCTCTGCTCTGCTTATTTTGTTCGATGTTTACATTTGATCTTACCCCTTACCATGTACTCCATCACAGRGTTGTACTACTGGGATGAAGCGACATAATGAAAGTAGAAACAAACTCAAGTATCGATCCGTTCACGGTTAATGTTGGACATTTTTGAAGGTTTTTCTTGTATTTTAAAGACTATGTATGGCCTACTAGCAATTTTTTTATTTAGTTTACTTCTGTTAAAAGTTGTCACTCTACCTCTGCCGGAGATAACAGATGGAAATTAGCCTGTAGCCTTTTCTGGTCTCTGCAGTAAATGCATTGTGCAATGTCCCTGTTAAATAATCTAATAAATAAACAAATACATCCTATTGTATCGATCCAACACCAACCTTGGTATCATATGTTGGTGTAAGTTCTCAATCGTCAATGACATGGTCACTCTAAACAGTAAAAAATAAAAAATAAAAAACTGAAGCAACTGGACTTCTGTTCCAGGGCAGAAGCTGAGAGAGCCAAGCTTTAAAAACTGTATGACGTTGGTTTCAATAACATCAATATCTGGATCAATCTGGGTGACATAAAAGTTGGATGCAATGCAACATGATGAATGTGGTCACTTTGAAAAACATTGGGCTTTAATTGCACTACACATGAACCAAACCTGAGTTGGCTTTCAGACTGTCATATAAAAAAATGATTTGGATCAACACGGGCAAAAAAAAATCTAGTTTGGGCCCCTTTTGCTTGCATTGTGAATGTGAAGCCTAGGATTCGACTGAAGGTGCATAATGTGACATGAACCAAACATTTCCTACATAGTTCCCAGGAAGCGCTAACAATGTTTAAGAGTCCTACAGGTTATACCTCCAGCCGTGCACACGGAAGCCGGGGCACTGGTCTCCACAGCGCATACAGGGCTGTCCTCTGTCCGGGTCCTCTTCTTCCTGCTGAAAACACAACATGCAGTCACTTCAGCTCCAACACTTCCTCAGCAGAGGACCACTCCATTATTTTGGCAAAGGGTACTTAAGTTTAAACAAATGTTAGTACATGAAGTCCCATCCTTGTCAGAGAAACCAGAGAGGACAGATTCAACTGCTGTTGCTTTCGTCTTGTTTCGGGTCTCAGTGTGTATTATCTATAAAATGAAATATACAGGAGAGTAGATACATTTTGCATTAGGGCTTTTAAGTGTGAATAATATCTGTAGGTGCATGTGGGCTGTAAATTCTCAAAAGAAAGCCTTGTGCCAAAAGTGCTGAGCAGTGCATTAAACTTAGCCAAGGGCGACTCTGGAGCTTTAGCACTAAACTCCCTCATATCTCCCCTCTCCTCCTGCAGCCTTGCCTGACAGTGTTTGTGTGGATAGCAGACTATAGACACAGGCCTCTTTTTAGAGATGAGAGGAAGGAAGCAGACGCAGGATGGGAGCTGCACCCTTCCCTCTCCATGTAGAAACTCGACTTTCCCCAACTTTCTTTTCCTCAGATGACTTAGCTCTACAGTATGGCCTGCTGTTTGTGTGAACGGCTAATTTGTTTTTTTCCCTAGACTACTAAACAAACTACAGTGGCAGTTTAATGGAATCAGTACCAACTCTTTATCAATTGAATAATCACACGGTTGATGACCTTTTTGTCAAAGACTAATTAAAATCTAATGTAAAACATGCATTTGAATGCAAAAGCAAGTCACACATAAAGCTGCATAACTCTGGCTTTTATGAGCAAAGCCATAAATTTATGATATGTGAAACAACAAGGTGCCTGTGCATACCTGTTCACCTGTCTATAACCACTAACCATCGCTATTCACGTCGAGCCTGTTTTCCCAAGCAGAGATTTTTATGACCTCTTTTGAGAACAGCAACAGATTTATTTGATTAGCAACAGTCACTTCACTTTGCTTAGCTCAGCGATATCTGACGGCTCCTGTGGGGGTTGAGATGGTTCATAATTGGACTGAGAAACCATAAGTACATACATTTACATCATGTGTTGATGATGGATTCCAGAGTGAATGTGTGGTTTATGTGCAAAAGCACGAGTACAGTTTACTCCTTTAAGCCATGCTGCTTGTTAYGCAACCAGGTATGAAAGGTGACAAACTGGGTTAAATGAGGCTTACAGATGATTTCTGGCTGACTGGGTCATTGACTTGTCATTTCCTTAAGAAAAAGGTTCCTGAGCTGTCACTCTGACACGGAGTCTGGGAGGCACATACTACAAAAAAACGTCCGTAACACTGAACACTGGGGTGTGCATTTACAATCCTAAACAACACGAAGGAAAACAGCTGCAGGACAAAAACACTTTTGGAAACTGTAACCGACCTGAGCCGATTGTACTTCTAGACCCAGAGGGAAGAAATGAAATGACACTTCATGCTTTTTGTTCGCCCTATAAGACACCCTTTGACCTGATTTAAGTAAAACACAACTTCAGTTCATGTGCTATTGCATTTGTTTACTTAAAGCTCAAATATATTGAAAAGATCTGAAGGAATAAAGTATGCACTTCAGATTGAGCAACTACGTCTCTATTCTCCTTCCTGGATTACGCCTAACTGATAAAAAAAAAAAACGTGTTGCTTTTGTAATCGTCTGTAGGTGCAACCTGAGTAAGAGATGTTTACACGTGTCAGTAAGCAACACTCTCATCTTAGACGGATTTTAAACGTTTTATGAAAATCAAAGGCACTGTGTGACTCACACAGAGACGACTTAATGAGATTTGTCAACTTTACAAATGATGGTTACAAATTAAAAGTAAACAAAAGGTTATTAATTTTAGCTCTAATTACTCACAAGACAAGACTCATCTCAGTGAAAATACTCTGATCTGTACTTTATGTGATAACGTTGTTGCAACACCACTCTTTGTTCTTTTTAAAATGTCAGCCTTATTTTAGGTTAAAATAGATGATGTATGTCTAACTGGTCACTCTGCTGTATCTATATTTGCCTACACAAAGTTAAACTAATAGAATAAATAACTAAATAAACAAAGAGTTGGTTGGTTTTCACTGCTTTATAATGAAGAAATAAGTGGGTCAGTGTGAATACTCATTCATTTAAGGGCAGATAGTAATGAAGCTGTCTTCAGCTGTGACGTAATGAAAGAAGACGGATTAGTAATCCAGAGAAAAGCAACAAAATTACTTGAAATAAGTGTGAATAGAAAACAGCAGAATATCCAGTGTTTTCCTGTCTCTCACACTGCTAGCTTAATCTTTAAAAACAACACAATTAGTAGTTTTATCTCTAAACAAACACACAGTAAATCAGTTTGGTTTAACTCGGCACTGCAGGTGATCACAAAGGCAAACAAGAATTAGAGATGGAGTAAAAATAAGCAGGCATTTGTTTCTCCTTGTTATTTGAAATGTGCAGGAACATCCTCCTTAATGACTAATTATGAATTTAATCTAATAAAAACAAAAACCAATACAGACCTAAAAGGTAGTAAGTTTGTTTAAGTTTCTGTTTTGTGACAATAGTGTCCAAGAAATGATAGAGATCTTTTGGTGGCTTCAAGTTTTCCATCAAAAACGTTTGTTCAAAAAAAAAAAGAAGCACTCAATGGGAGTGTTGATAAGAAGTTTCCTTTAAACTTAGCCAAATTAAATAATACTTTCACAAACTAAGGTAAAGTCAGTTCACATGGTTACAGTCAGACTTTGTGTATCTGCTCCTTTGTTTGCACTCAGAAGGTTTAATCGCACCATTTGGTTGGGCTCCAATGTGGTACTGAGTTACTGAAACCAGGTAGAAGACAAACTGAAAGGTTGTCCGCTTTGTTATCTTACATCAACAGAACACCACATACAACCCTGGACTCTCTGCACTAAAAAAAGGGACAACAGACAAATAATACACCAGACTGATGTCATTTGGACCATATTCAGTGTATGGGACTCTCACTCAGGGAAAAGCTTAAAAATTAACAGTCAGAGGTTTGCTGTGAGTAGATGCACCTCTCCGAAGTCCAACACATGTCTGAGCTCTGTAGTTTACATTTTTCTGTTTCCTGCTGCCGAGGTCAAGTCAAACAATAACATTCGACAATCAGACCAGTTAGCTAAAGCACCGAGCGCCATTCTGAGGGCCAAACTGAAATTTTATCTAAGCAGAGTCACAGACACAATAGTAAGAAGAGACTTTATGAAACACAAGGCCCTTTTCACGCTCGGTACTTTTACTTGTCATACGATCTTCAAATGCAGCTGATGATGCAGGTAAGGTTGTTCCATACAACTGCATCAGAAAAGAAAGGAGCAACATCTGGGTTTTATCCAGTCATTGCAGTTGTGAATGCACAACTACGCTGTCATCCTTTTAAGAAAACAATCATTCTGACACCACTTTACACTTTTTACACTAACTTGAACATTTCTTTAACACTCAAATGTGACATATTGTTCGACAAATGAGCTTTAAAGTATTCAGAAACTAACTGGAGTAGATTATCAAATTTTCGGGACATGACAAACTCTAAGACTTAAAAAGATGGATTTTATTTCTTGTCTTTTTCTGTTGTGTTTAACTACTTGTTCACTGAGTTTTCACTGTTTAAACTGAACCATGCAGTGTTCCAGGCTTTTAAACTGTAGTCAATTGTTCCATTCAGAAAAATTATATCTTCCCTGAATGCTATTTATTTAATTTAGAAAGCACTCTGTATCAGAGGGTTCTGAGCTGACTGAAGTTCAGCAGAGCAAAGACATATAACTGGTTATTATTAAGGGTGTAAGAAAATATCGACACACTGAAATATCGCGATATTTCATTTCCCGATACCGTATCGATATTCTAAAGCCCTGTATCGATTTTTATTAAGTTTAAAATGTCAACTTTCCTGCCAGCCATTCATTTTTATGTTGTAGTTCAGCCTCTGACCACTAGTTGGCAGCAGTGAGCCAGCCATTTGGCTCCTCTACCTCTTGAGTGCCAGAGAGTAAGAGAGCATTAGCATTGTGAGTAAACATTAGCTTCATGCTCTGATAGCTGAATCTGAGCGGAAAAGACCGACACCCTCTGCCTTCTAAGCTGAGGTAAGGTTACAAACAGTTACTTATTTGTCAGAATGTCTGTATTTTAAGACAAATTAAGTGTCTTGTGCGCTCTTTTTTCCAACTGTAGCCAGCTTTCACGTTACGCATATAGTGCATGCGTCTATCACCTCGAGCTCAGCACTCCTCCCGTGACATAAAACTCTGTTGCTCTCAATGTCCGGCTGATGATCGCATCAAAGTCCAAATACTTTATCCTGCTGTGTTCGCTTCAAAAATGGTTTAACTCGTTTAGCTTCTCAATTTCTTAACTGGTTTTCTTCAGGACCTGCCCTGCTGTTCGACCCACAGTTATACAAATCAGGTTCTGGATGCAGGTCAGCTGATCCCAGAAACTCTGTGTGCAGCAGCTTTTAATATAATATTATAATTTTCTGAGACAGTGAATTTTGGTTTTTCGTTTGTTATTTTTTTCCAGTAAGAGGTTTTTATTTAATAGAATTTTTGGACCAAAAATATCGCAATATATCGCCTTGTTTACAGTATCGAAATATACCGGGATATATCGTATTGTGACCCCTCTGTCATGATATGTATCGTATCGCCAAATTCTTGCCAATACACAGCCCTAGTTATTATGCTGATCAAATTTATGATCAGATTTTTTATTTAGTTAGACCTGGCCAGGACATGCCCGTTTCACACAGTGTGTCAATTATATTTTTATTTTACTCAACAATTCAGAGCAATTTGTTACCTGTGTCACTTAAAGCCTGATTAACATACTGAATTTCAATAACTTGTGCGTCAACAATCGAAGGGAAAATATTTATTTTTCTATGTTTATTATAAGAAATTTTAAGAACATGAAAAAAAGTGTACTTGGGTAAAGTACACAGTTTAGAATACTGTCAAGTCGTTTATGCAAGATACAGCCATATATAAAATTACTAATAATTCAGGAACACAATGCTCAATAGATGTTATAAAAAAGTTCATATATTATGATTTGGTACAGAACTTCTGCACTTTTTGTGCACATTACAAAGTTAGGATGGTCCAATAAATGCAGCTGTGATGATGGAGACATATTCCAGGTGATCCAGATGTTTGACCATCAAACAGCTGTTTGTCCAGTCAGTAGAAGAACCTGACCCTGATGTTGTTTTCAGCTTTAAACTCTCAACAAATTATCCCATCTGAACCTGCTCAGGTACAAAAACTCATGACGGATTTACCTGAGGCGCCTGGCATGACTCAGGAAACAAAGAGGTGCCTGACTTTATGGGACACCGTCTGATTAAACACTCCGTTTATTTSCAACGTGGGGAAACAGGAGGGGATTTCTTTATATATATAAAAAATAAATAAATCACGCCACCTAAACAACAAAAGCCAGGCAGGTGAAGGTGGGGACCGAAGTTCCGCTTGAGCTGTTTTCTGTGCTTGACTTGAAAACAGGTTTATTTTATGATTGCCGTAACAGTGAAACACACAGAAACTTTCAAATGGCCCTAAAGTGAACTCTTAGTAGAATAAAAGAATGTTATTTAAAGTGAAGTAAGCCAAAAGAGGACTAAAAAACCCGGGACTTACCGAGCGGTTGGACCGTCGCTTTTTGGAGCCGCGCACGAACATAAAGTCGGCTTGAAGTTAGAAAAAGTTTCCAGGTAAACAAACGGAAAAGAGAAAAGTTCTGGTCTCAATAAAACGGAACCCAGCAGGGTCTGTGCTGAACTACATGCTGCTCCCTGCGGAATACCAGCTCGTCTGTTTGAAACACTTCGGCGTCAGAAGGGAAATAGCTAGCTTAACTAAAATGTAGCGCAACTTCTGGTCAAACTTCAAAATAAATATGTCCACTTTGCCACATTCCTGTTTACACTTTGAACAAATCAAAATAAAAATCTTATGAAGTTATTTATGTCATGAATTAACTAAAATTTAAGTTCACAAAGAAAGATATTAACTAGCACTTCTTTTTAAATCAAAATATTAATTTTGTGCTTTTATTTTGAAAGTATGTAMACTTGACAGAGCTCTAACTTCATATTTCCGGTCCAAAGAAAATAATGACCATCTCCCATCGCTCAGTTGGACATCATAGGCCGACAAGATACAAAACTGAAACACAACAAAAGGTTTTAGGCATGGGTTAAAATCAATTCAGTGAATGAACGAAAACAATCAATATTAAAACGAGAAACAAACCTTTTACAAAACACTGGTGTGTTCTGGGGAAATTATTATTATTATTATTATTTTACATTTGAGTTTGATAGCACTCGGCATGATCCCAAACAATGGATTATCATTCCACTGCTGAGCTTTAAAACAACATGAGACATCAAATAATTACTGCAGTTGAAAAGCAGTGAGGTCACAGGCTTAAAGGAAATTATTTTATTTAAAAAATCATTGTAATCTCAGAATWAAGGGTAGGTGTACCAAGTTACATTGTTTTAAAAAAAAGATGAAAGCCCACAGTAAAATTTTATACTCTTCAACCTWTTTCTTAACCTGGAAAAATCTAACAGAAGTCTCTTCAAATGATCAAATGAAAAATCTTTTGTACAAGTGTTTCTGGACAAAGACAGGCAGCAGCTCCAAACAGCACATCACAGCAAACACATAGACAGAAAATGTTCATGCATTATCACAAAATACACACAATGTTCAGATTGCAACAAGCTAATAATAATAATAATAATAATAATAATAATAATAATAATGATGATGATGATGATGATGATGATGATGATGATGATGATGATGTCAGGAGTTAATAATATGAAAGTGTGGAAACTTCTATTAAATTCTCATTCGCACATTTCAGGGTCTGCTGGTCAGTGGCCCCACTTATATTTGACTTGATTTTACAAACGTGAGTTCAAGGTTCTGATTCAAGTCTATGGATGAGTTGAAGAATGCTGTCATCTAGTGGTAATAAGAAAGAATACAGTTTGGAGTCTAGTTCCTTTTTTTTTTTTTGCTCTCACATTATTTTAATCTGATGTAATGTTCTGTTTCACTTTCCAAAATTGCCCTCATATCAGATCAGATGGTGTTAAATTCTGACACATCAAACACTTTTAATTAAAAGCTAAACTTTCACTTTAACAACTCAACCCTAGATGGTTCTAAAACGGCAAAGGAATGTGTTTAAAAAAAGATTTATACTTCTCAAAACTTTAAACTTAAGGCTGCTGTGGTGTCATACATGGCAGTCTGGTAAAAATCTATCAATTTAAAGAACAGAAAAGAAAACTAAACAGGCTAGAAAATACAACATGTTATCAGATAGCAGAAAAAAGAAATCATTATCCCTTTTTAACACAATTTTAGCAGTAAATAATTTCCACATTCAGGTTGTAGCATTTTGTTGACAACAGAAACATTGAAGCCCCATTAAAAGTGTAAAACTGTTGAATTAAAATCCTAGCATTGCTCAAAGTGATTCATATCACCTTTAAATCCAATTGTTTTAAACTAAGATTTCATGTTTGGAGAAAATAATTGTTAAAGCTGCTGTAACACCATAATGCAAAATGTCATGCGATACTGTGAGATGTCACTTAATATTAGTAAAACTGAGGTTGAGCTATTTTGTGCTTAAAATTGATTGGCTGTGGCATCCATCTTCAGTTGGGTTGGCTCCACAGTATTTCTGTTGTAGCTGTACAGTCAGTAATTAAAATTCCTTTAGTTCGATTAATATTTTTTGGATTAAAAAAACACTCAGAAACGTGGACACAGACAGGTAAACACATGATCCCTTGCCTTTTAAAGGCAGACAATAATACATTTTTCAGAATAGTAGGTAGATGATACAAACTAAAGGCTGTCCTGAGGTATGCTGCTCTCAGTCTCTAAAATACACCTTGTGTTTGCTCCATTCTGTTGCARTGGTTGACCTTTGACCTTTTCATTTTACTCTGTGCCATCATCAGTGAGGCGCACCTCTCTGTGTTTGTGTTCACAGAGGCACATAGAGTGCAAATGTTAAACTCTTTAATCTGTAAAGACCAAAATAAAAGTCACATTTAGCTCGTCTGGGACAGAAGCTTCAGATAAAATAGAGCAGATGTWAGTGATAAAGCTAGATAGAGCTGCYGYGRGCTGCATGCTGCTCTGAATTTGCTGGATGATGGTGTAGGTGTCGTATGCATACAGGAGTCCAGCCAACAAACCAAATACCTGCAAATTTACATAAAAGGGGAAAAAATCATTGTCAACACAAATCAAGTGTAAATAAATTTATCAAGCCACGCTGCAAAAGAAAAATGAGACCTCCAGACCACATATTAAGAAACTAAACTGCTTTTAAATGAGATTTCAGCACATTCCAGAAACCTGTTGTCCTCTAACCTAGTGGTTCCCAAAGTTGGGGTCGGGACCCAAAGTGGGGTCCTGAAA
>NW_013952741.1:180179-182138 GCF_001266775.1 Austrofundulus limnaeus
CCACTGTACTTCAGAAATCAAGTGTAATAAAATAATTGGTGATGTAATATTTTCCCTATAATTATTACAAAAACACAAAATAAGTATAAATAAGTATTTATATTTGTGTAGCCTTTGTTTTTAGGGTTATTAACAAAGTTTGTGTACTACTACTCAGACCAGTAATATTTGGGGTCACAAGTTTTTGCCATGGATATTTTGTGGGTCAGAAGATAAAAAGTTTGGGAACCACTCCTCTAACCAGTAAATTTAAAGTATCACAGCTTTAATTCTGAAATGTTGATTGGAAGCACTTTGAGCCACACAGAAGCTTAAAGCCACAGGTTTCCTGATCAGAGAGGTAAACTTACTGTCTCTGCTGTGAGGACGACTYCTTTTTTTGGTCTTGATGTAATTACTCATCTTCTCTGCACAGCTTCTATCGTTGTTGGACACAGCTGTATCAACCATCCTGTAATAATTTACTGAACTGTCTTAGAGATGTTCAGGTGAAGAACTGACATGTAATGGTAGACGTTTCTTGTGATTGAATGCTCAGTACTGCCTCTGCTGATGACAGTGGTTTACAGCAAGATATGATGCAGCAGGGTCAGTGGGTGGTTGTCAGTTTTTCTCATTTACATTGGTGCATTTCTCTGATAAGAATCAAAATTGTAAGAATTCAACCACCACATTTTGTAATTTGTGTAACAGATCACATGGGTTTACATTTGTACAAGTAAGAATGACCAATATTTTTGGTTATTTGACCTTATTTGCCAATCAACAAAATGATAACAGCAGGAACTGGTTCTTATTATCTCCTGCTGGGTTTCTTCTTCAGAGTTTGGAGGTTTCCTAGTGGCACAGCACAGACTTGAGGAGGCAATGGGAAGATACAAACAACCCAGTCTGCTAATAAACTGGATTAAAGATCCAAATCTTCACTTTGAATTAGGAATTATGAGTCTGAGGTCTAAATTAACCCAGGTCCCAGTTAGTGAATGTAATAGAAATAATACTTTTATGTTTAAGCAGGTGATTCACGACATCCTTTAATGACCTAGATTTTCCTGACATGCTGTTCATCTGCAGACAGAATGATTAAAGTCAGAACAAGGTCTGCCAACAACAATAATCATTCTTAGATATCACTTGTGTTTATCTTTGTGTTTTCCATTGACCTTGTATCAAATCTTGCTAAGATGACAGAATGCTGTATATATGAGGCCTCTCGATACAACAGTGTTCAACAGTAGTGTGGAGAGACTGACAGAGTTAGACAGTGAGCAGTGTGGAGAGACTGACAGAGAGAAGCAAAGGCACAGAGTTCTCTGTGTTCCTGTTGTTGCAATAAAACTCAGCTGATCATCTCACGGAGTACCTTCATTCATGGACCAGCGTATTTATTTCTGTCTCTTTTAAATAAATATTGCCATAACAGTGAACTTGTCAGAAAAACACCTGAATCCCAGGAAACACAGTGGACCCAGATGAGTTGTAATATTCATGTTTACATGTTTTATATAAACAGATTTTTTTCTCCTCGTTATTGTTTTCGTCATCCCATCTTGTTTTTTTTCCAGATCCTCAAAGCCTCATCTGTTAGGTCGCTTCTCTGAACAGAAGCCCAACAGTGCCTTTGCTTGGTAGAGAAAGAAAAGGTGTGGCTCTCATGTCTATAGTTGAAGGGAGGTAAGATCTTGCAGTGAAGTGCTCCCAGTAAACCACAGGAGTCCACTGGTAGCGTCTGKGACAGCATGGAGGAGCAGAACCAGAGACCAAACAGAGCAACAGCTCACAGCCTCCAACTGATAAACAGCAGCTGAACTGGATCTGTTTCACAGATTATCTGTCATGTTTTTACAATAAATTAATAATTATGTTAATTTCATTCAACAATCATGTAAAACACCAGATTTATACTTGAAAATATATAATGTAAAAATAACAATGATCTAAACCAGACCTGAAGTCAGC
>NW_013952741.1:182630-184288 GCF_001266775.1 Austrofundulus limnaeus
ACTTGGTGGAGCCAAAAAGCGCCAAGTTATTTATGAGTCATGAGGGACGAAGAAACTCTGACCCTCCCCTGTCCTCAAACACGTCCTCTGCTCTGACATAAATATCAGTCAGTCTGACTTCAGACATTCAAAACGTGTTTTTGAGAACTGAAACAAGATGTCTGGAAGAGGAAAAGGAGGTAAAGGTCTGGGGAAAGGAGGCGCTAAGCGTCACCGTAAAGTTCTCCGTGATAACATCCAGGGCATCACCAAGCCCGCCATCCGCCGTCTGGCTCGCCGCGGTGGAGTCAAGCGGATCTCCGGCCTGATCTACGAGGAGACCCGCGGTGTGTTGAAGGTCTTCCTGGAGAACGTCATCCGTGATGCCGTCACCTACACCGAGCACGCCAAGAGGAAGACCGTCACCGCCATGGATGTGGTSTACGCTCTCAAGAGACAGGGTCGTACTCTGTACGGCTTCGGAGGTTAAACTGGACCCGCTTCAATAAACTAAAAGGCCCTTTTCAGGGCCGCACACCTTCACTAAGAGCTGTTCTCCTCTGTTGTATGTAATGGTAGAACAATTGTTTTCTACTGACATCATGCCCAGATGTAAAATACTTATTGTAGTCTACATTTCATGGAATTATAAGATTTTCAATTTTTAGCATTGTTAAAAATACACTTGATACTTGAAGAATACTTGCAATTGTTCCACTGTTTTAAAACAGTACTTATACTTCATATCTTTAAAAATACTTTGGTACAACTTGTATTAAACTAAAATATGTTACTATTAAATTACTTGTTCCAAAAAGCCCACTTTAAGTGTACCGAATAGCGCAGTTTATTTATTCACCTGTGCAGGATCAATGCTCCTTTTTCATATCATGCAGATAACCACATTGGCAGATTGTATAAAGTTAACTGTTTCCACAGGAATTCTATTTATTTCCTCAGTTAAAATAATTCTATATACAAGAAAAATATAACAAATGAAAATAGGCAGCAAGAAAAAGAAAATTCTGCCTATTGTCCAATAATACTTTTAAGCAATAATGTTAAAAAACCTTCCAAGGGAATTTGAGATGAAACTATGCAGATTGTGCTCTCTGCCACCATTTTATAATCATGAGGCTAGTTATTAAGGTTCAGTTTATTTTGAAGTGTGTGTGTGTGTGTGGGGGGGGGGGGTGCGTTTAAAGTCACAAATTGTGACTATGAATGCACACTCACAATATAAATTAATCCTATCAAGACTGAAAATATTGAGTGGATTTATTTAACTTGGGTCAGTAAGAGTTCAGATGAAGCTTGAGGCAACAATAAATGCAGAATAGGTTAGCTACCAACATATGAAAGAGAACTTTCATTTTTAATTGTGGACTGCACTTAACCTTATTACACATGGTCCTTGGACATGAATTACATTTATTTATATTAGTACCTACAAGTACAGTGTTTCCCAAAGTTGGGGTCGGGACCCAAAGTGGGGTCCCGAAACATCAAGATGGAGTCCTGAAAAGATTTTCTGAATTAATTACTTTTTTTGCCTTAGTTGTTACAAAGAAGTGAGGTTAGTATATTTAAAATGGACAAATGTAGTATAAATAATAGTTACTATGCCCGTGTTTAGTTGACCTGATACAAATGTTTATCATCCAAAAATAGTTGGGGGC
>NW_013952741.1:184586-187906 GCF_001266775.1 Austrofundulus limnaeus
ACACACACACACACACACACACACACACACACACACATCTTCCCACACACACATCATCCATTATATTTGTAAAATGACACATTTTCCTGTATCTCATTTTAATACCTTTAATGTTTTAGACTGAAAAAAGTAACATTTTCAAATGTCACTAAAATTTCAACAAAATAAATCACAAATCAATAAATATAAAAAACAGAATCCACTAAATATTCTACAAGAACCAGGAAGTACATATCTCTCTGTTTTTTTTCTCCAGACCTCTGAGTATGTTTTCATCTTCAGTCACAGTATTTATACATAGTACTTTTCTTAATGTAACATTGTTTTTAACATATTTTAGTGCTTGTGATAGGACATCTTTAAACAGTTGTAGGAGTTACTTAATTCGTCAAAATTAAAACGAAATAAATGAAGTTTATTAAGATTAACTTTGTGTTCTTTTTGTTGTTTTTATTTTGTTAGTATTTTTGTTGCATTAGTTTAATTGTGAATCTTAAGTAAAACTGGTATTGGACCAGCAGGCAGTGGGCCCTTATTCTCAGTTTTTATCTGAATTCTCAAATTTTTTGTCTGATTTATTATTAAATACTGATACAATTATAATAATGTGGGTTTAAATATTCATGTATATGTTAAAAGTAACAGATTAAACTTAGCTTTTGGTAACTATAAAGTTAATAATGTAACAGTTTAAAATAAAATTAAAATAAGCTTTTAAGTCTGATGTAATTTCAATAAACGTAACAATTTACTATTTGTTCCCCCATCTACAACAGATTGTGGTTATATAAGAAAAATGTCTCATTGCTGAATATTTATAAAGTCATTTTAAAAATCACAGGAGACGTTGCAAATTTTAATTTTATTGTTTATTTGGTGGTGATATGTGTCACTCAGATCGTTCAGTCCTGCTTCTTCCTCACACAAATTCTTCAGAAGTAAAACTGTTTTTTTTATGTTTCTCAGCTCAATGTGACTCCATCCTGTGAGTCCGTGCGTGGTGGGGGGTCAGTTTCAGCAGTCACCAAAGACAAAGCTCCTCGGCAGGTGACGGTTGGGGCTGCTTGGCTCGTCACAGAGTAGGTCTACGTGCTCGCCTGCAGGCACCGTGGTGCGTAATTACGCACGAGTCCAAGATGTAACCCAGATCAGACGTGTGGTACGGACCTCATTAGACATAACCTTAAAAGGCAATATAATCCAAGCTAACCAACGTTCGTTATTTTTATTATTCAGTTTTGTTTCATGATTTCTGAAATTGTATTTTGTAATAACAATCACTTCAATAGCAGCAACTAGAATAGTCAACAAATACAGAACTCACTTTATTTAGGCCTACATGGTGAGTCAGGACACTTATTCTGGATGTGATCTACAGAGATAATCCCCCTCTACTTGATGGGGTAGTCACAACTTTGCTCCTCCGTGATGTCAGTATTATGTCACTATCCATAAACTGCATCAGTACTGTGAAGGAAAATGAAATTGTCACCTGTGTATTTAAGTTTTGAATGTATTCTAATAGTTTCTTTCTTGTTTTACTTCTAACTGTATTGTTTGCTTACTGTCATGATATATTCTGAATCATTTCAATCAATGCTGTAAGCTTCCAGTAGAGCACCTTTAAAGTGTCATTTCTTGTTGTTCCAGTTTAAACCACACATACACACCTGTTCTGCACAACAGGATTGTGGGACTATTTACTTTGTTACTACTGGAATGTGAACATGTAAGAGATGATGAAATATGAAGTATAACTACATTCTAAGGTGTTTTTGTTTACAGACCACAGAACAAGTTTTAACTGAAACTAAGGTATTTTGCTGCTCAGAACCACTCCTTACATGTCAAAAACAACCAGTTTAGGGACTGGTTTACACTAAAGGTATAACAATGCTTCACTGGGGCTGTGTCCTCAGACTCAACTTGTATTGCTGTATGCATGTTGACTCATTTTATTACAATAAAATGACTCAGAGACCGTTTGAAGAACTTTTTTGATCATGCATTTTCTGCAATTTAACAGACATGGAAAAAAAATTCTCACCAGTCTACTGAATTTAAGTTGTATTGGATCACATATATATACACACACACACTTTGTTTTTGTTTTCATGTCTAGTCCTTAATGGGAGAACATTACGAACAGGACATCTAGTAGTTTTATTTCAGAGACAAGGACACAGAACTTTGCTCTTTACAGACCGGGTGGGTGGCTCTTAAAAGAGCCTTTGTGTTTGATGTTAATGGAGGAGCAGGTTTACTTGGAGCTCGTGTACTTGGTGACAGCCTTGGTTCCCTCAGACACGGCGTGCTTGGCCAGCTCACCGGGCAGCAGGAGGCGCACGGCGGTCTGGATCTCCCTGGAGGTGATGGTGGACCTCTTGTTGTAGTGAGCCAGGCGGGAGGCCTCGGAGGCGATGCGCTCGAAGATGTCGTTGACGAACGAGTTCATGATGCTCATGGCCTTGGACGAGATGCCGGTGTCAGGGTGGACCTGCTTCAGCACCTTGTACACGTAGATGGCGTAGCTCTCCTTCCTGGTCTTCCTCTTCTTCTTGCCTCCTTTGCCGGCGGTCTTGGTCACGGCTTTCTTCGAGCCCTTCTTGGGCGCAGACTTGGCGGGTTCAGGCATGATTTCAGTTGGAGTTCACTGCGACGAGAGTACCGCCGAGGAGGGGCCCACTTATCTTATACACACTCCATGCTAATGTAACTGTGCTGGAGCCTGGCTGTGATTGGCTGAGCCTGCTCACTAATCTGCTGCAGTGGAACAACTGAGACAAAAGCGCGGGAGTGATCCTTTACTCTTCACTTTTTATATACTTTAATTGAAAACTAAAAATACTAATTTTCTGTACGTGACAAGACTAGAGAAAGATATACATATAAAGTAGATCAAATCTGTCACAAGAGACAATTTGCATTTAGAGTTCATGGCTTCTCTAACTTAGAGGTTTACAGTGTTTTTAAAGATTCACTGTTTTATGAATCAATGAATCCATTTCTGGTCAACCACAACAAACTGGTGTAAACCAGATTTATAAATGTCCTGATGCATCTCAGTAATCCAGGTAAAAAATCAAAAGGAAAAAAATGTATCGGTCTTCTGGACGGGTTCTTCTCTAATGAAACGTTTCGTCTCTCCTCCAAGAGACTTCTTCAGTATGAGAGTTTCAGGCAAAGTTCAGGCTTTTAAGCACTGCCTCCAGGTGACTGATACTCACATCACATGGCTATCGTTGACACCTAATTAACACTTATTGTTAACAGGGGGTGGAGTGATACTGGCCAGAACTCTGCAGTTTTCACTCATTTAC
>NW_013952741.1:194865-199438 GCF_001266775.1 Austrofundulus limnaeus
CGCTTTGGCCGGAGCGGGAGCCGGAGCTGGAGCTACTTCTGCCATTTTCTTCTTCTTCTTCGTTTGTCTTTGCTAAAACACTCAGCGAGAGTCAAACTGGAGTTCTGACATCTCCGAGCAGCGGGCTGCACTTAAACACACCATGAGAACCGTGGAGACTCAACTCGTCCTCAGCCTCCTCACAGCAACCTGGACGGCTCGAGTTTGTGTTTTCTGCTCCACAGAAAAGGGAAAAAACACGCGTGTGGGAGCAGCGCTGCGGGCTGACACTGACACGGATCGATAGAGGACCTGTGTTTCTTCGTCTTCAGCTCCGATTCTCTCTGAATATTGTTTTTATAGCTTTAAAACTTAACAGATTCGACACGGACCTCACCGCTCATCGGTGGCGTTTCCGTCTGTTTTCCTTCAGAAACTTATCTCAAAAGCAACAAAGTTCAACCAAAACGTGTTTTCTCGTTGACTCACATGTTCATTCACATATTAAAATAAAAAACAGTCACTTGTTTTTACTAATTTAACAGCAAAGTGTGGATATTGTGGAGGCAGCAAACACAGTCGGGTGGAGGCTCATGGCGCAGCAGCTTCCTGTCAGAGCTGACCTCTGGAAATCACTTTTCTGCTTCAGCCTGCTTTAAAAAACATAAACAAAACCTATCCTGTGATTTATTTATTTCACACATATTAATGTTCTTTGAGGGACAGATGACATCACAGGGCCCTATAGAAATAACCATGCTCTCACCATGCCAGTTAGGCTAACCAATTAGTCTTAACATTAAAAAGAACATTATTATCATTATTATTATTAGTTTGACACAATATAATTTCTTGACATTGTTTAAAAAGAAAGAAAAAGAGAACATTTAAAATAAAAAAACTACAACTACAATAAAAATATGTATATCATTAGTTTCAACTTCACATTACTAAACAAATCATTGTGCAGATGAAAATGAAAAATTTAAAGCCACAGAGTAAACTTATTATTTATGAAGGTTTTTCCTTTCCAGGTTGAAAATGATAAAAGATGAATTGGATAAGTAAAGAAATCAGTTGAGATGAATATAAAATAAGATATGATCTTGGTGTGAGTGGTGTTGAAGATTAGAGGTTTCAGGGACATTTTCTACACTGTAAACCCATTTTGATATGCTTTACAGACCACCAAACTCTATAACTGAATATTTGGATAATATTTGTGCAATTATCCAAAAAGTGACTGACACATATAATGAAATATTTATTTTTGGCAGATACGAGCAATGGTTTTTAATGTTGGGCTTTTTAGCTCCATGTGAAAAAAAAAACAGATTACAGCTATCAGTGGGGCAGCACTAATCTAAATATTAGTTGCACTAAACCTAAAGCACTAACTCAAATATTTAGGTCCCATAATTCTAAAGCACTAACGCACTGAAAAATTTAGCAAAAACTAATCCAAAAGCACTAAAATAATCCAGATGACACATGGAACATTCTTCAGAGTCAACATGAGACAATATTTACTGTGTGCAGAGTATTGTCACTTAGTGCCGTCACACCGTTTGCTCACAGGGAGCTGAGTCATACTTGCAATGACAGCATTGTAGGAGGAGGACAACTGGACGCGAAGGCCTCCACCTCTGTTTAATGGTGGACGGTTTTTCTTCACAAAGATGGCTTCCTTTACTCCTCTCAAACCAACATTCCTCTCTATCAAGGATGAGAACATCCTCATCCCTGAAAGAGTGACCACTGGCCTGTAGATGAGTGTAAACTGCAGAGTCCTGACCCAACAACGTAGCTCGTCTGTGCTGGCTCATTCTTTTGAACAGTGGCTGCTTTGTTTCCCCGATGTATGACTGATCACAGTCCTCCTGGCACTTAACAGCATATACTATATTACTCTGTTTCTGCCAGGGAACCGGATCTTTGGGGTGAACTAAGCTTTGTCGTAACGTGTTTTGGGGTTTGAAAGCCACTGCGACGTCATGTTTAGAGAATAAACGTCTCAGTTTCTCTGAAACTCCCACCACATGTGGAATGATGACAGGTTTGGGTCTGGGTTAAGGGTCTTCATTTTCAGCTGGTTGTTGGCTGGAATCCTGTTTGGGTTAAAGCCCAGTTAGGATAACCGCACTGCTCCAGGGCCTGTCTTGTGTGTGATTTCTCTTTCTCCCTGGCTCCTGTGTTTGTGGGGACACTGTCTGCTCTGTGGTACAGAGTCCTGATCACTCCTAACTTGTGTTCCAGTGGATGGTGGGAATCAAAATGCAAATACTGGTCTGTATGGGAGGGTTTGCGATACACGTCAGTTTCCAACCATCCTCCATTCTAAACTGAGACATCACAGTCCAGGAACGCTAACCTGCCATCTTTTACATCCTCTTGTGTGAACTTTATATATTCATCCACAGAGTTGAGGTGATCAGTGAAATGTTGGACTTCCTGGGCTTTAATTTTAACCCAGGTGTCGTCAACATACCTGAACCAATGGCTCGGTGGTGTCCCTGTAAAGGACATCAGAGCTCTCTTTTCCACCTCCTCCATGTACAGGTTTGCAACAATATAAATTGATAAGGCGGTGAATGTGGTCTGTGTAAGATTAAAATCAGACACCACTCTTAGCAGTAGAACCACACTTTCCACAGAACAACTGTCAACTTCTGAAACTGTGCCTGGAATCAACATTTCGTTCCCGCTATTGTTGATTGAATATTTGTGAATAAATCAGGTAAATGTTACTTAATTTGCTCAATTAAATCTTGTAACACATACTTGATCAAATTAAGTAAAATTTACCTGATTTACTCACAAATCTTTAACTATATTCTTAGTAACTTTTACTAGAAAATGATGATTAAAAATTACATGAATTTGTAGCATTTAAATTTACTTAACAAACGTTAGTGCAAATTGTTATGAGGATTTTTTTTCTAGTAAATCTTACAAGTTCTTTATAACAGTGCACATGTGTCAAGCACAATTTTGTAGCATGACACCTCACAGCTACAGAGAGAGGTGTAGTTCAAGACTTCACCACCAGGTGGTGGTTTTCAATTTTTCAAAAGTTTTGTTAGTTCTTTACAAATAATATTTCAACAAAAAAACAATACATGGGTTACAATAATATCTTGCRTGTTATACAATCATTTCACGACTTCACACAAATCACTACTATTAAAAGCTGTTATTGATACATTTTTTGAAACGTTTTAGGTATTTTCCATATTAAAATTTTTGTCCTCAGTTGTTTTCTTTCTACAAAAAGGGTCTTTTAAAATGTAATCTTTAACCATCGTGGCTATGCTTTTTGCGGCCGTTTTTCCCGGTACTTCATATTTTTTTAAATACCAAAATGTTCCTTGCTTTCCACAATGCATCTTTTACACAGTTGACAATTATCCATCCATCCATCCATCCATTTTCTGTACACGCTTCTTCCTTTTCAGGGTCGCGTGGGTCACTGTTGCCCATATCCAGCAGTCACAGTGCGAGGGGCAGGGTACACCCTGGACAGGTCGCAAGTCCATCACAGGAGACAGTTGACAATTATCCACCATAAAAACCATCTCTTTTCCAGTTATCCTTCATCAAACCATAAGCTATTAGTTCGAATGATAAATCATTCTTATGCAATTCCTTTAACCAGGGTAACATTAATGACCAAATCTGCTTGGCAAAAGAACATCCCCAGAATAAATGTCCAACCGTCTCTTCCTCTCCACACTTTGGTCTTGAGCATCGAGGGCTTCTAGTACAGTTCCTCTTGTATAAAAGGTTGTAGTAGGTAAACATTCGAGCACTGTCTGCCACGCCWAATCTTTATGTACATTAGATAAGTGCTTATTGTTGACATTTTTCCATGTTAATTTGCACAGGTCTTCATTCAATCTCCCTATTGCAGTCAGTCTACTTGGGGGAAGTAATACCTCCTCTATTTTAGATCTGGTGATGTTTTCAGGCCTTATCTGCTTTACATCATACCTCAAAGTCTGAACAGCTGCTTCAAATGATGGGTACGTATCAGCAAAGGGAGTGTTTAGTACAACCCTCTTTCCCCACGTTTAAAGCACCCTGCCTCCCAACCAAAACCTGGCACAAGGAGACCAGGTGATTGAAGAAAGGGGGTCCAGACAAGTCTTTAAAATTGGAGTTACAAACATCGCAGTAAATTTCACTCCTATATCTGGAACTGCTCTGCCTCCCTGGTCTAGAGATGTATATATAATTTCTCTTTTAAGTCTTTCCTGCTAGCTTCCCTGCAATAAACGATATGTTATCTTTCGTATCGATGCCATTATCTTATGCAGAACGCATAATAGTGGCAGGTTTTGGTTGAAGTACCTTTATTAGATTCTTCTTCATAAACAAACTGAAACTCACAGGTGATATTAATGACTAGGCCTACCACTCTCACTTATGGGTACTTCTGCTGAATGGTTTAACACAAGTTAACAAATAATGAACACACAAATTAGAGTAACACAACAGACTAACTGCTGAAAGAACTTCGTTAACCAATTCCCTTAAAAGATTTAACAACAACAAACATGAATCCTACCCACAATCCTCCACTGCAGTCACATGA
>NW_013952741.1:199933-202515 GCF_001266775.1 Austrofundulus limnaeus
GTTTTCTCCAGATACTCAGTTTTTCTCCCACAGACCTAAAAATATACATATTAGGCTGCCTTCGAGCCCTTCGAGCTCTTAGGATTTGCCTGGTTAAATAAAGGTTAGTAAATTCTTGGCGTCCATGATCAAATGAAAAAATTATTTAGCTCAAGATTTTTGTAGTTGTATTTTACTTTACATTACACTTCTCTTGACCTCCACTTGTTCACTTTAATTTAAAAACAACCTGAACAATTTGCTGCCACACATAAAACGAATAAATATTAGTCCTAGAAAAAAAGACTTCAGAAAGCCTGCATAAATAATGAAAAAGACCACTTTATAAGTAAAACATAAAAGGATCAACTAATAGTTTTTGTATAATTTGAAAAAGTTTAATAAGTTAATCTTTTACTTTTCGCAATCCTTGTGCACTTTTTTATCTCTGAAACAAGCTAAAAAAAATAGATGAAAAACGTGGAAAATATACATTTTTCCCTATCAACACACTTTCGATCTAACCGATTCGCAGTCACGTGGTCCGCAAACGTCACTTCCGCTCCGCAGAACCTGGAAGAAGCTCTGGGAGCTGCGAGGCCACTGAGGCTGGGTTTAATTTAGYGCTGAGGGGCTCGAAGTGGACCGAAGCCCGACTGGATTAATGTGGACGCGGCAGCGCGACGTGCCAGCCGGGCCACACCGACCGAACCGAGCCGACACGGCGGCTAAGAGCTGCTGCTAACCGAGCCTCCATCTGTTAGCAAAGCAGAGACGGAGCCTCTGTGCAGCCAGCGGAGTTTGTAGCTCAYACACTGCACTTCTTACACCACACCTGGTGGATGAATGATGTCTGCCGCCAGTATCGACCCTCAGGTGAGCAGAGAGGAGGCTGTTAGGTTGTTGTTTTATGGTCTGGGAGCTGAGTCGAGCTGGGAGTTATTCCCACCGCAGGGACGATGCTACCGCCCGGCAGCTATCAGCTAGTTAGCCGACGGAGCAGAGAGGTTAGCTGCAAAAATGATCTGCTAGAAACCTCAMCAAGGCCTGGACCTCAGCCTCCTCTGAATGTCTGACAGCTCGGTGCTGTCGGCTTGTTTCACTAATGTTTATAGATTAGTTATTTGATTAGATCTGAGGATGAGGCTATGATGATGAGATGGTGTGAATACTAGACAGTCTCACTCTGTTCTCTCTTTTTAACATGGTTATGAAGACATCAAAGGGACAAGATGCAAGCAAGGGTAAGAGAATAATGTACTTTCTCTCAGGTATTCCTCTGTAAAGATGTCACACACTTACCTGCAATAAACTACGTGTTTCTTATTTCAGCTGTTTGGATCCTTATATAGGGGATGTGGATACTTTTTTTTTTTTATCTTACACCAATATTAAATCTGACAGCGGATTCCAAAAGAACATTTCAAACCATACAAAATAACACCAAAATCATCTGATTATCTGAAGTATGAGGGAAGTTATTGATGTTTGTTTAGGTGAAATCAGCTCATGTTTTCTTGCTGCAGTTCTCAGCAGAACCAGTGTGATCATTTCACCTTGCTGTTTTCTAATTTTGCTCATAACTTCCTCAGTGTTCAAGATATTGCCATGAAATTTTAAGAAAAGATTCACATTCTGGTTTTGTAGGAAGCATCTTGTATCCTAAAAAACTAATAAAACTTAATAGCCAATTCAAAAGTAGCAGAAAGGGTATAAAATAACATTACAAGGCAAACTGTAGCATCAAATCAACTTAATGTGTCTTAGAAAGTAAGGAAATTAAACCAATTTAAAAACCATGTGGACATCTGTTTTGTAAACAAAGCTCATCAACCCAATGACAGCGTGTGAAATGTGTCAGGTGACGAAGACGAGCGTCAAAACACTTTGCAACAAGCACTGTTCCGGATAAAAAAAAAACATACTTCAACGTTTCAAATCATTGTCAAATTTGGAACAAGGGCAGATAAAATAATGTTCTTCATGGCAGCTTATCTGTTTAAGGGGTCACTAGAAAAATGCGGGTGATTTACTTTGATCCTCTTTTCAAAAAATTGTCTCTTCAAAACGCATCAACAAAAATTAAAAACTCGAAGACGAGGCTGTAGCTAACTACCTGACGGCAGCCCAATTTGTTGAAAYTCGTAGAAATAACGAAGCAGGAGGAAATAACAAGGAAACGCACCGAGCAGCCTTGCAAAATCTGGTCACAGCAGTTTGGGAAGAAAATGGCAGCAGCTGCTGACGAAATGTCAACATCCCTAGATTATCTCAAGTATGAGGGAAGTTATTGATGTTTGTTTAGGTGAAATCAGCTCATGTTTTCTTGCTGCAGTTCTCAGCAGAACCAATTTGATCATTTCACCTTCTTGTTTTCTATTTTTGTTCATAACTTACTTAGTGTTCAAGATATCACCATTTTTGAAATTTTAGGAAAACATTCACATTCTAGTTTTTGTAGGAAGCATCTTGTATCCTAAAAAACTAATAAGACTTAATAATAGCCAAGGCAAAAGTAGCAGAAAAGCTATAAAATAATATTACAAGGCTCATCTCAGCAAACTGCAGCACCAAATCAACCTAATGCATCTTAGAAAGTAAGG
>NW_013952741.1:204287-205053 GCF_001266775.1 Austrofundulus limnaeus
TGGACATCTGTTTCATAAACAAAGCTCCTCAACCAATGACAGCGTGTGAAATGTGTCAAGTGACGAAGACGAGCGTCAAAACACTTTGCAACAAGAGCTATTCCAAATTTTAAAAAACATACTTCAATGTTTCAAATCATTATCAAATTTGGAACAAGAGCAGATAAAATAATGTTCTTCATGGCAGCAAGGGGTCACTAGAAAAACTCAGGTCATTTACTTTGATCCTATTTTCAAAAAATTCTCTCTTCAAATTGCATCAACAAAAAACTGGAAGACGAGGCTGTAGCTAACTACCTGACGTCAGCACGCTTTGTTGAAACTCGTAGAAATAACGAAGCAGGAGGAAATAAGGAAATGCACAGAGCAGCCTCGCACAAATCTGGTCACAGCAGTTTGGGAAGAAAATGGCAGCAGCTGCTGATGAAGTGTCAACATCCCTACCTTATATGTTTGCATCTGTGTGCATGTCAGAAGATGCCATTTACTGAGATCACTGGGTCCTAAACTTTTTAGCTTTTGACCCATAAAAAAATGTTCTAGAGCCTTTACCCCAAATATTACTATATGAATTGTGTACATTTCTGAAGAGCTATTTGACAAAGAAAATCAACTTTATTTTTAGTGGGAGTTTTTTTTTTTTTTGTCCTCGCTGGTCACAAACACTCACAATTCAGTAAAATTGCAGCAGAAAATTATATATATAAGTAAGTAAAGTTTTATTTATAAAGCACCTTTCACAGAAATATATTCACAAGGTGCTGTA
>NW_013952741.1:206327-209404 GCF_001266775.1 Austrofundulus limnaeus
TTTACACACTTTTCCTGAAGATAGAAGAGTTTGTTGAATCTGACGTGGCATGTTTGTACGAACTAAAGTAAGAGAAATTTAGGATAAGAATACGAACATGTTCTTGCATGAGGCCCATTATTATCAAGGGAGCACAGATTAACAGGGAGTTTATTCCAGAGCCTGGGGGCCACAGAGGAGAAGGCATGGTCACCACGAGTCTTGAAGCGAGTGAGGGGAACCATAAAGAGATTTTTTATGGCAATTTAGAGTCAGCGATTAGTTTCCATTCGTCACAGCCCAGTGAAATACTACCTGTATGCAAACTGGGTTTTAACATCAACAGCGATGATAACATCTAATCGCWCTTCCAAAGGTCAACATTCACAGACACCAATTGTCTGGATTAAAATGACTTATTGGCACATCTCAAAAACATACACTGCTACTTCAAAATTACGTCAAACTGGTAAAATATTAGATACAGTATGAGGTAAGTTTAGATAGTTAACTTACCTCATAAAACAGGCTCAGAACCGGCAGCACACAGAGTCAGTTTGTGATCCTCTTCAAATATCAGCTCTGCCAGCTACCAGTGTTTTTATTTGTTTTAGCATATGGGTTTTTCTGGTCTACACGTACGTCTGAGAATAAGCTGAGAGTTCTTRTGGGTCTGTTCACAGTCGAACTGTTCAGTTATCCCTCTTTGTGTTTTAGATTTAACTACTCRGGGGATGTTGTACCCTTGTTCAGACTTTGTTTGTATATTTTAGCTGTTCACTTTCTGGTGCTGAGTTAATATCAGAGTTAACTGATGAAACTGAACATCACGTAAAAACATGATGTTATGATAAGTCAGCATTGTATAATGTGAATAATAGTAATAATAGATTTATAATAACCACAGTGTTTTTCTTTTCCTTGGCGGAGCTTTATGTAAATGATGTGCAGCTTTGACAACAGTTTGTTATTGCAGCCTTTCCAGTGTCGGTGCAGAATGGCTCCCTCCATCAGAAGGACACCGTGCATGATAATGACTTTGAGCCCTATCTCACCAACCAGTCCAGTCAGGTAGGCACTGAAGATTTTCTTAAATTTTGTAACAATATTCTTTTGGGTTGGGAATGGTGGGATTTTTCCTACAGTTTACCCTCATTTTGTTTTTGTTGTAGAATAACAGCTATCAATCAATGACAGATCCTTACCTGTCCAGCTACTATGCCCCCTCTATCGGATTCCCTTACCCTCTCAATGAAGCTCCATGGTCTACAGGAGGTGACCCACCAATCCCCTACCTGGCCCCGTACGCCCCCCTCAGTAATGGAGACCATCATTTCATGCCTGACACAGTGTTTGGGCAGCCCGGTGGGCTCAGCAGCAACATTTATCCCCACAGGTTTAACTTTTTCCCAGAGAATCCAGCTTTCTCRGCCTGGGGCACCAGTGGCTCTCAGGGCCAGCAGACTCAGAGTTCAGCCTACGGGGGCAGCTACAGCTACCCACCCAGCTCTCTGGGGGGCACACTGGTCCCCGATGGTCAGACGGGTTTCCACAGTGACACCCTGAACAAGGCGCCGGGCATGAACAGCCTGGAGCAGGGCATGCTCGGCCTGAAACTTGGCGGGGACGTGACGGGAAACRGCTCAGGTGTGAAGAGTGCGGGCTCTGTGATAGGTGGGGGCGTGGCTGCGGCTGTTGCCACGGCCAACAGTGGCACACCAATCGGGATGCCCCCTCAGAAACCAACATCATGGGCGGCTATTGCTAGTAAACCTGCCAAGATGCAGCAACAAAAGACAAAGAACAAGCCTTTTGCTCCTTCAGCAGGAGTTCTGCCCCCGCCTCCKATCAAACACATGGACATCGACACGTGGGATAATAAAGGCATCGCCACCAAGATGGCCGCTCCATTACCTCAGCAGCACCCGTCCCAGATCCACCCCCACGTTCAGAGYCTCATCCCGCCCCTCCAGCAGTCCCTGCAGTCAGCCCAGTCCCTCGTGCAGCAGATGACCATGCAGGGTCCTGCTCCGGCACCCCCTCATTCCTATCAGAACCACAGTTCTGCTCCCGCGCCGCAGACCCGCTGGGTGGCGCCGCGCAACCGCAAYCTGTGCTACAGCGGCGGCAGCCTGGACAGCAGCAGCTCCTCCAACAACGGCGGCGTGGGCAACGGAGCCGCGCTGGGCGGGGTTGCACCCCCGGAGCCGGGACCGGAGTCCCATCCAGTGCTGGAGAAGCTGCGGGCGTCCCACAGCTACAACCCCAAGGACTTTGAGTGGAACCTGAAGAACGGCCGCGTGTTCATCATCAAGAGTTACTCCGAGGACGACATCCACCGCTCCATCAAGTACTCCATCTGGTGCAGCACGGAGCACGGCAACAAGCGCTTGGACTCCGCCTACAGGGCCATGAACTCTAAAGGTCCCGTCTACTTGTTGTTCAGCGTGAACGGCAGCGGTCATTTCTGCGGCGTGGCGGAGATGTGCTCTCCTGTGGACTACGGCACCAGCGCTGGAGTCTGGGCACAGGACAAGTGGAAGGGCAAGTTCGACGTGAACTGGTTGTTTGTTAAGGACGTGCCTAACAGCCAGCTGCGCCACATCCGTTTGGAAAACAACGACAACAAGCCGGTCACCAACTCACGTGACACTCAGGAGGTTCCTTTGGAAAAGGCCAAGCAGGTGCTTAAGATTATTGCGCAGTTCAAACACACCACCTCCATCTTTGATGACTTTTCTCACTATGAGAAGAAGCAGGAGGAGGAAGAGGTGGTGAAAAAGGTAACTATAAAAKGATTGTTGTGATGTTTATTATAATACTTTATTCAAGGGAAAATCAGTATAATTTGTTGTATTAAAACAACACATTCTCTCCATGGTTTTACTTTTTTATGTCTTCATTGATATTAAAGATTATTCCAGATTTGCTTCCCCTATTTTAGGTCCAGTTTTATTTAAAACATGCAAATTTTCCAAGCATGCCATTTTTTTACTTGAAAAATCAGGTGAATTTTACATAAGCTGAACAAATTTACAACTATTTCAGTATGTGTCAAAGTATATGAAGGTAATTTTTTTTTATTATTCAAACAAAAA
>NW_013952741.1:210666-212701 GCF_001266775.1 Austrofundulus limnaeus
GAATAATAAAAAAAACTAAATTACCTTCATCAAAGTAAGGCTAGAATAAAATGTACCTTAAAACATAGATATTCATTAAATACCCTCCATGTGTCTTTCAAAATGAAACCGTTTTTTTAACTGTGCTCATTTCACAAATAAACTATATGTTATGTTGATCAGACAAGACAAAACATCTTTGCACCAGATTTATCCACTAGTTCATTTCCATCTGCTGTCTCCAAAATTAGATCTTATGTTGAGAAATGACGGAGTTATTTGAATAGTTCGTTTTTTTACTGTAACACAATAAAGTTTGTGTTGTAAATAAACCATATTCTCCATATATCATCAAATTAAAGCTCAGTCTGTAAATCTGACTGAGTTCATTTTTGTGTGTGTGTGTGTGTGTGTGTGTGTTTGTGTGTGTGTTTTCTCAGGTCAGTGAGCTCTGGTGGCTAATCAGTTGTAAATGTTGATTATTGCCTACCTCTTGCCTTTCAGTAGAAAACCATTAAGCATAAAAACGGAATTAGTGTTTCTTAAGTCTGTGTTAAGTTGTATTTATGTGATATGATTAGTAATTTTGACAAATGTAAAAAAAAAAAAACCTTGGTTTTCATCCATCCATTATTTTCCTCTTTATCCAAAGTCGGGTCGCAGGGGCAGCAGCTGCAGGGGAGCAGAGGCTTCTCTTTCCTCAGCCACCTCTGCCAGCTCTTCTGGAAGAATTTCTAGGTGTTCCCAGGCCAGTCACGAGACATAATAGTCTCCACCGTGTCCTGGGTCTTCCTCTGGTTCTCCCCGGTGCTGGACATGCCTGAAGCACGTCCCTAGGAAGGCGTATGGCCTTTTCCATTAGTGTTTCCTCAGCATGGTTTGGCTTGGCTCAGCACGGTTACTCAGCAAGAGACATCTTTACYAGATGCCTGAACCAGCCTTAGCTTGCTCCTCTTGATGTGGAGGAGCAGTGGCTCTACCCTGAGTCTCCTGGGTAAGCTCCTGACCATAGTTGAGGGTAGGAACGTAGMCTGATCGGTAAACAGAGAGCTTTGCCTTACAGCTCAGCTCTCTCTTCACCACAACAGACCAGTGCAGAGGCTGCAAAACTGTCGAAGCTGCACAAATCTGTCAATCAAATGCTCCATTCTTCTCTCACTTGTGAACAAAACTACAAGATATTTGAACTCCTCCACCTGAGGCAGAACCTCACCCCCAACCCAGAAAAACCAATCCATTGTTTTCCTCCTGAGGACCATGAACTCAGATCTTTTTTGGTGTTCTATGAGAAAAATCTTTTTTTTTTTGCCACTTCAGTAGAAAACAGAACTAAATAGTTTCTTCATCATCAGTTACTTCTTTTTTTTTTCTTTTCTCTTTTTTTGTGGGGGGGGGTCTAACATTCATGATGATTCATGTTTGTTTTCCCTTATTTGAGAGCAGATTTTTATTTTCCATTGCTCTTTAAATTTTGAAGTAATATGTTGAAATAGTGGAGCAGTATGTTGGAACCATTTTGTGTGCATTTACTTATATTATTTGTGTTTTTGTTTTTAACAGAGTTATGARCCTGTTTCAATACAAAGTCGATCCAGAATCGATCAGGTAAAGTTGCCTATTTTCATTTTCACTCAGCTGGATAATACAWTTAATTAAAAACAAAATTTGTCAAAATGTGTATAAAGCAATTATTAAATGTTTAATTTTATTTTTGTCACAAGAACTTTCGTGTTACTTTATTAATATGCTTAATAAGATTTGAATTATGACAAGGTGTTTGATGTGTTGAAACAGTAATCGTTTATCTGTTTTTATTCTCCATCTTTTTCAGGATCGTCAGAAGTGAACTGTACGAGACGGCCCCTGAAAGGTCTATCAACACGTGTTTGGGTTGACTGAATAAAGCTTAGATTAAAACAGAAAACACAAGGACATACAGAAATAAAAACTAATATTTTTTTTTAATTTAATTTTGACAACTTTGGCCCGTGTCAAACTTTTGAGCCACTTTGCTCTGGGTTTACCTAGACTTTGTAACACGTGCAGGGATTAAACT
>NW_013952741.1:213077-216096 GCF_001266775.1 Austrofundulus limnaeus
CCCCCCCCCCATTTATTTCAGGTGAGGAAAGCTTTATTTTGGAAATCTGAAAGTTTCTTTCTGCCTAAACTTAAAGGTAAAATTTATTGCATTCTTAACCCTGAATGYTCTAAATATGTTTATTTTTTTAATGTCAAATCTGGCTTAGATCTGATATAAATTTAATGTTTTGAATTTTTAGAACTCTAAAATGTCCCTGAGTGTGARTGAAAGTGAGTGARTGTCTCATKTGTCTCTGTGTCCCTTTGATGGCRACCTGTCCAGTCCAGTAGGGTTGGGCATAATCGTATCGTGTGCAATTAATCGTCAGAAAAACATTAATCGATTACTTTTTGGCACTTGACGATTAATACAATTAATGCCAGCAGGCAGACTGACTGGGGATTACTCCGGTCAGTCTGCTCAGTGCTCCTGTCCGCTTCAAATATGACGAACATTAAAATAAAGTTCTGTAATTTATTTATCTATCTACACAATTTAAAATATGATGTATGGCCTGAAATCTGTAATTTTCACACAATTTGGAACAATTTTTTACAAAAAGCAAATCTTTCCCACTAAATTGGTCATGTGACTACGAAATAAGGCTGCCCAGGGACTCAGGGCATTAATCATCAAATTAATCATTATCGTCTAAATACCACAATTAATCGTGATTAATTTTTTTGCCAATATTGCCCAACCCTACTGTCCAGGGTGTAACCCCGTCTCTCACATAGTGACAGCTGGAGATGGACACCAGCTCACTGTGACCCAGAAAGCAGAATTAAGTAAAGAAAATTAATGGAATTTCTATTTTTAACCCCTTTGAATGAATCCTTTTATTTGAAGCAGTAACTCACTTATTGAAGTGATATTATGTGAGAAAGKTAGTAACAGTTAATATCTTACATGTTGTAGATAACTTTCGGGACAACCTGAGTTTATAGAAATAACACACTTACAGGTTTGATGAGTTAATGGCTAGTCTGGAATGAGTTTTCAGTTGGTTGCAATAAGAAACCTCAAGCACTAGATGTCACTGTGTATTACACACTGTTCCTTTAAAATAGACATATCATGCTTTTAAATCCTTCCTTTTCACATTTAAATCATTCAATCATCATTTAAATCACACGTAATAGACTCAGAAAATGTTATACAAAATAGAGAAAACTGAACAGGCTGAAAAACATGACCCAGAGAGAAAATAAAGATGTCTTTGCATCACCAGGAGAGACTAAATTCAACTTTTCTGCCAAAGACTCCAAGCACAACAAAATGTATTTTACAGCTAAAAATGTGGGTTTTGCATGACATGTCCCCTTTAAGTGATTGGCAATATTTTAATCTCAAAGATTTTATAAATCACAAAATTACAAAAAGACACAAAAAGAAATACAAAATTGACAGCTTCCCCTGCAGTGTCTGTCATTAAGAGATCTGATTTAGGGGGAAACACTCTTATTACATGTTTCCAACAGAAATGTTATGATGCTGCTTGTGGAATTGACTCCTAACTGCAACAAAAGTGCTACAGCTAGCTGCTGCTGCTATAGTTTGTGCTATTCTATGTAAATAACAACGTAATAGGAAGTTACAATGTAAAGGTTTCCTTTAAAATATTTGTATGAATTTATTAAAAAAGAACTTTGTTTTTAGCWTTCAGACTAGCCTTTAGCTCATCACTCCTGTCAGAATAAACTCTTCTTCAAACTGAGGTCACTCAAAGAGCTATCTATGGTATAATTTTCACAAAACCCTACAGGACTAACGACTGTATGGAATATGTAATGGAAAATTACTTTTATTGTTTCCAATACTGTACCTCAGCTGCTTCAACGAGAGATTCAGGAAAAACAGTTTTTGAKATTAAATTGTTTTAAAGGTGTTTTTTCCCCTTTTATTTAATGAAAAAACATCTAATCTGCTGTTCAAGTTTAGGTTTTATCACAAAATGTTTTGTTTTATTCTCCTCTGACACGGTTTTGCATCTACTACTTTACAATTTAAGTCAGACCTGCCAATTAGTTGTTATTTTTTTAACATCATGGTCATCTTAGCGTTTTATCTTCACTTCAGCCTCACAAAGTGTAAGCTTTAACGTACCAACAGTTCTAACAGCGATCGCCTCAAAATGTTTCAACTAGCATTATACCTAACTGATTTATTGTCCATTGTATGAGAACTCCGAGACTAGCTTATGTGGTATATGTTTGTGAAAAAAAAAAAACAAGCTTGCTGTTTTGTGCGTGTGTGCAAGAGTGACGGGAAGCTGAGCGAGTAACTGTGGCGCAATCAGAGCTATACTGTAAAATGGATATAGAAAATTTATGCAAAAAATTTTAAGTCACCCTTGATAAATATGTATTGTATCAGAGGTCACTATCACGTTCTTAGATTTTATCATGGTCGTTATTAAACATATACTTATATGTTGTTGGTGTCTTTGTTGTTCTACCCAAAGTTTGCACACAAAAAAAAAACTAAGGATCAAAAAAACAAAACTAAAAAGTCAAGACTTCAGTTAAGTCCATACCTGTGTCCCAGTGTTGTCTTGGGGTTAATAATGAAAGTCATGAAGGATGCTTGGCTTCTCCTTTGAATGTCTTTTTAAAAAATGCTGTTGTACCGGGAAAACATCATTCTTATGTTTCTTAGTACTTATGTTTCCTGATGCAATGCCTGCACATTCAGGGTTTTTCTTTGTTTTAAAAAAACATTGGAATAATTTAGTTACTTTTTTTAAATTACTTTTTCAAAGTCACAAGTTTATATCCATTTCTTTYAATGACATGGATCAAATGTTTTTGGTTTCCTTCCACAAGCGTCTCCCAAAAATTTGCTTGAGTTTTGTCCCTTTCAGGTTGGCGGGCCACCTTGCTCACCTATGCTTTTTCAGACCTACTCAAAAACAGATTTTCTTGGACTGAATAAACATTGACTTTGTTGTTTTTAAAGGGACCCCCGATTAATTGTAAAATTAGACTTTATTTGATAAACATATATTTTAACTGTAAAATAAAAACTGTAAAAATAC
>NW_013952741.1:217768-219859 GCF_001266775.1 Austrofundulus limnaeus
ACACTCCTGATCAAAAATTTAAGACAAGAAAAATGGCAAGAATTCACATTTTGCGTTGTTGGATCATAAGACAGTTCTAAGTAGAATTTCTAAATGTAAAAAGACGAACAGGGAGAGAGACAAAAAAAAAACATCTGAGCAAACATTTTATTACAAACAAGTACTGAACTGAAATAGCTGATCAAAAGTTCAAGACCATACCTAAAATAACCTAAATAAAAAACCTAAAATACAATAGAARTAGAATTAAAATCTAAAAACARGGACTCTGTAATGAGTAGYTGAGCCATTCTTGTTAATCACCTCAAAACTCAGTTTAGGCTTGATTGATGTTGGTTTTTCCAGGAGGCTACAATTGCTCCATGTGGTGAGGATGACGTCATGGAGAACATCCATTCTCTGGAGGGGCGGTTCTAGGGGCACTGGCCCCCTGAAGTGCCCCTTTCCGGTCACTCATTTGTCCTTTGCCCAAGAGTGATGATGCTGGATGCAGTTCCATGTCCAAACACTAGAGGCGCTAAATGAGACCAAGAGAAATGTCCAGCATGAATCAAGCTGATAGAAGTCTTTTTCTTTTCTTAAAGTTTGAACAATCCTGCAGAAAAAAGTCAACTCACCAATAATGACTAGATTTTCTCACATTGTGTTTGAGAGTATTGTATTTATGTACATTAAAAATGTGTGTAAAATTGGTAAGGAGAATTTACCTTACCAAAACCAGGGATTTGTGAGCAAGGTTACTGAACAAATACATGGCCCCTCTATGAATACTGTGGCCCTTTGATGGCCCCTTACTTTAAAAAAAATCCTAGATCCGCCACTGCTGAAGCTGGTGTCCATCTTTGTAAACTTCTCTCACCATCCAACTCCAAATGTTCTCGACTGGATTTAGATCAGGGGAACCCACAGGAAGGTCCAAAACAGTAAAGTTTTCTCTGGTGGAAGAAGTCCTTCGTCAGGCGGACACTGTGAACTGCAGTGTTGTCCTGTTGAAAACCAGTTATTACCACAGAGAYGATGGTTTTCAGTCATGAGGGAGACCCCCTGCAACATCTCCACATAGCCAGCTGCTGTTTGATGCCTCAGCACAACCTGAAGGTCCATTGTTCCATGTTCCCAGATCATGATGGAGCCCCATCCACTGTGCCGTGTAGAAAACATCTCAGGTGGGCCGGTGAGATTTGTTTGGGTCTACCACCATAACCCTCAGGGTCTTTAAAAAGTTTAAAATGACAGTTTTACAACCTCARCAGCACYAACACTGTGAGAGGCCWCRTTYATGCAGCTCAACAATCAGACYGCRTTCAAAGAGGAACTTTGTCTTTTCCATCAGGAGGTCACGGTGGATACCTGACAGAAAACGACACTGAATCCACATTTTTGCTAAGATTTGGGCTTTTAAATGCTGTGGTMTTAAACCATTGATCAGCTCATCAACAGCCTACTGTATGTATAAGCTTAATGTTTGCAATAAAAGGCAAATTTTTTACGTTATTTTGTCTCACCCATTTCTTCTTTTTTGCATTTCAAAGTTCTTCTTAGAACCTTYTTATGATCCAACTGTGCAAAATGTGAATTGTTGCTATTCTTAAACTGATCTTAAAATTTGGACTAGGACTGTACTGAATCTGACTGATAATTATTTGCCAGTTGAGGTACAGTGTCTCTACAGTATCTCTTTACAGATAGCAGGAACAACTTATAAACAAATGTACTAAYATGTCTTAAAGTTTGGAAYTCAAATTTTGTATTTTCCAAGTGTAAAGTGTGTGTGGGTGTATCRAAGGTCACGGGACACAGTTATTTCAGAAAGATGAAGGAAAATTAAATATCTGCATAACCCAGCAAATAATGGGTGAGGAGCCCTATCCTTTGGTGCAGTGTTTCCCAAAGTTGGGGTGGGGACCTAAAGTTGGGGTCCCGAAAAGATTTTCTGAATTAATTACATTTTCCCTTAGTTGTTACAAAGGAGTGAGGTTAGTATATTTAAAATGGAGAAATGTGGTATAAAAATATTGTTCCTATGCTTTGTTGACCTGATACAAATGTTTATCATCCAAAAATAGTTGGGGGCACAGGTCTCTGCCATTG
>NW_013952741.1:220112-223782 GCF_001266775.1 Austrofundulus limnaeus
AAAAGCCTGTGTTTTTAGGGTTATTAACAAAGTTTGTGTACTCAGACCAGTAATATTTGGAGTCACAAGTTTTTGCCATGGATATTTTGTGGGTCAGAAGATAAAAAGTTTGGGAACCACTGGTTTAGTCTATGTCCAGAACGTGGCCACCATTGTGAAAACTGACCCCCTTCATCAGTTGTTGAAAATGGGTTCATTCATTCAGCGCTTCGTTTCAGTGACATCTAGTGGAAAGAGAGGCACACCTGTGCAATGATCTGCTGTCTAATTAGCATCTTGATAAGCCTGTGAGGTGGATGGATTATCTTGACAAAGGAGAAGTGCTCATTAAAAGATTTCCACAAATTTGTGAACAATATTTGAGGGGAAAAAAAGATTTATTTTGCACCACTTCACAAAAAGGACCCTTTTTAAAGACTCACCAATAATATTTATACAGATTTAATAATAATAATGCTTTTTAAAATCATTTTAAATTTGGAGACACTTTATAAAGCAGTAATAAAACACTGCTCACATGTTGCATTAGACTCAATGTTTGTCAAGATCAAGTTCTGTACTTCAATTTTTTTAAATATCAAACATTTATCAGAAAGCTACCTGCACATAAACACTGTTGTAGATTTTGTGTTCAAAAACACGCCGGTTAGATTAATTGGTAACTAAATATGTTTGAGTGAGACCATTCATAAAACATTTGCAGACAACTAAACAGATCTGTGTATTAAGACKTCAACGAATTTGGAGGTGATAAGAATCTGATTCATCCTGCTCAGAGTCAGTTTAGGCTTTTTATGTCAGAGTTTCTTAAAATTTTTAATAAAATCCATGCATATTATTTCTATACTTTCTGTGATGAGTTTACAAAGAAAATACTTTTTTAGCACTCTGTGCAATTGTGGGTTGTCTCCAGGTACTCCGGATTCATTTCATGGACCAAAAGTGTGCATGTTAGACTAACAGCTAAATTTTAGGTGTGAATGAGAGGGTGAATGGTTGTTTGTCTCTATTTGGCCCTGTGATCGACTGTTAACCTGTCCATCACACAGTGACCACTGCAACCGAGACAGGAAAAGAGGGTAAAGATCATGGATGGATGGATGCTGAAACAGCAAGTTTACTAATCTTCTGATTAAAAGTGGCTCATAAATCCATCTAAACCATCCATATATCTTACTTTATGGGTCACGGGGGTCATCGGTGCCCATTCAGCAGTCACTGTGTGAGGAATGTAGGCTAAGGTAGACCCTGGACAGGTCGCAAGTCCATCACAGGGACTCATTGATCCAAAAACCATTCAGTCTCACTCACACCTATAGGGACAACTTAGAGTTACCAGTTAGCCTAACAGTCATGTTTTTGAATACATAGTTTCTGGAGAAAACCCACACATGCATGAAGAGAACATGCAAACTCTGAGAGGAACCCGGCCAGATTATAATCTGGAAACCTTCTGGCTGAGAGGCAACAGCTCCACCATCAGCCACTGAGTCATAAACCATCAGGAAAAGATCATCTGTRAGAACCAAGTGTAAGGACACTATTTTAAGCCTCATGACATTAAAAACAACATAAAATACTGAATGAAAATACAGAGGTGTATAAAATCTTCTTAAAAGGTTCATTTTTATATACTTATATTTGGCTCCCTGATCTGTCAGCAGGGTATAATCTTCTGTTTTTTATGTAAATAGATTGGTTTGATGATAAGGCCTGTAGAGGTTCAGCAAATATTTACAGACAGCTGTAACATTTACATAAACATGTGAAGACCAGTTCTGTCACACCAACACTTTAGACTACAGTTCCATCAGAAGCTGGCTACCCTCCATTTCTCCAAACTGAGGTCAGTCAAAGAGCTATCTACAGCAGGTAAAATGCTTATTGTTCATGGTTTCCACAGAACCCCATCAGAATGTCTGACTTTAACCAGCAGATTCGCTGAAGCTCCTCCATGTGCAGAGGAGCCCGTGTTTCCTGTCACCTCAGCTCGCAGCGCGTCATCCCTCTCCTGGCATTCACCGCGTGCCTTAATTGTACGGCTGATAAATCAAGGTCCGCCGTGAACACGAGGAGCGGAAATCCTGTCTCCTTCTCCCCCCAGGAACCTGTGAGGCTCCATCACAGGGTCAAAAATGAGAAATAAAAACATACAGGTGGTGGTTTTTATTTCACCGCTTTCTAGCCTATTTAGCCTTAAACCCCCCAGTTCTGTTCTTAGTGTTAGTAATCACCTAAATGTGAGCCATAAATGGACAGCACCGTCCTCTGTCCTTGTCAGCTCTGTCCTCTGCACAGATATGTGTCCTTTGTGTTGAAGACGGATGGATGTGGAGGAAAAGAAGCGGGCCGGATGATCCGGTCGGCGTTTGAGGAGACCTGATCCTGTCCTGTCAGCCTTCGAGTCCAGAAACCTCCCATCCCCGACAGAGACCCGTCGTTTCACAGAATCATCAGACATTTATCAGGATGGAAACACGTCCCGGTGCTCSGAGCTGAGGAGGTGACGTCATCACGTGGATGGACGCTGCTCCATTTAAAGCCCCCTGATGGAAACAGATTARCAGAACCGGGTTCAGTTCTCATGAGCAGGTTGGTGAAACAGGACCGTCTCTGAACTGGACACTGAATCCAGTCACATCCGGTGGAGCTTCTCCTTTTTTCCTGCTAAAAATGACCCAGTAGGTGGTGATTAGGCCTGTTTAGCAAATTTTAACATATCTCTGTTATTATGTCAAAATTAGATAGTGAASATTCTCAAAATCCAAAATAAAACAACTGAACTTTATGAACTGTTTACTATGGAAGCCCATTTCCGCCACCGTGATAAAAAAAATAAATAAAACTTGTATCTCGTAATTATGACTTAGCTATCTCATTATTATGAGATAGTATCTCATAATTATGAAATAGCTAAGTCATAATAATGAAATAGCTAAGTCATAATTATGAGATACAAGTTTATTTTTTTTCAGGGTGGCGGAAATGGGCTTCCACAGTTTCCTTTTTAAGCTTTTTAATTTTTTGATTGGCACAGACAGACAATGCTACCAAAAACATGACCTCCAAGGCWAAAGCAATAAATCAGTTGAGGGATAAATGAACGACTGAATAAATTACTAACAATTAGTGTAAGAGTCAGTAGCTGCATGAGCCAGACATTTTTCCCAGGGGTGGCCAGACTGGGACCACTACTCCCACAGGGGTGGCCAGACTGGGACCACTACTCACACAGGGGTGGCCGGGAACATCACATGATTTTTTTTGCTTGAAAGTTTCTGCAGATCTTTTTGGTCATTTCCTTATGTCCTTATATAGGCAGTGACTACCTTGTAAACATGGGTGTCAGAACCATTTTTAAAAGTGGGGGGACACACTGTTGGTGGGGGGTCATCCCAAAATTTGGACAAAATATAAGCAATTTCCTGCATTCTGGTGTATTTTACCAGGCTGTTAAACATATTTTTACCGACTTAAATTAACACTTGATTTAATTATTTTAGAGACCGATTTTTATTAAACTAGTACCTTCATCCTGTTTCTAAACTCACTGCTGTATCTGAGATAAGATTAATTAATATGTCACAATTTTTCACATCCAATGACTTTAGGGGTGCTTTTTTTATATTGTTTATTGATTTATTTTTTATTGTAACACATGCCATTGTGC
>NW_013952741.1:228763-230453 GCF_001266775.1 Austrofundulus limnaeus
TGTTAGTTGTTCTTTAAGAAGCCCTCCTGTTCTCCACTCATTACCTGTATCAACTGCACCTGTTTGAACTGGTTACCTGTAAAAAAAGACACCTGTCCACACACTCAATCAGCACTCTTGTTTTCTTATACTTTTGATGTTTCTGCTGCAAAACTTGGACCAACATTCGCAAAACAATTATAAAAATAATGGTGATATGAAAGAAACATGGTGAGTAATGACTAGTGTTTTGAAGAGTCACAAAGTACGATTTTACAATATTTTGTAAAAGATGGAAAAAAAAAACACCTGATCAGAATGAAATTGTGAATGCATTTAATAATTGTTTTGCGAATGTTGGTCCAAGTTTTGCAGCAGAAACACCAAAAGTTTAAGAAAACAAGAGTGCTGATTGAGTGTGTGGACAGGTGTCTTTTATACAGGTAACCAGTTCAAACAGGTGCAGTTAATACAGGTAATGAGTGGAGAACAGGAGGGCTTCTTAAAGAAGAACTAACATGTCGGTGAGAGCCAAAATTCTTACTGGTTGATAGATGATCAAATACTTATTTCACACAATAAAATGGAAATTAATTATTTAAAAATCATACATTGTATTTTTCTGGATTTTTGTTTTAGATTCCATCACTCACAGTTGAAGAGTACCTATGATAAAAATTACAGTCATCTACAAGCTTTGAAAGTGGAAAAACCTGAAAAATCAACAGTGTATCAAATACTTGTTCTCCCCACTGTAATTGATGGCCGGATATTTTTATTTTGACTGCACAAATCAGCCAGTTCCTTCTCTGAGCCAGAAACACCACTTCCCTATGAAGGGAGCTCATCATGGCTGTTTGTATCGAGGATCTCGTCCTTTGAGTCATGATCCAAACTTCATGAGGGTCAAAATGTGGACAGACCAGTAAATCAAGACCTTTGCCTTTCAACTCAACCTTTCTTCAACACAACAAACCAAGGACAGGGTCCTAATCCATCGATCCACCTCCTGCTCCGTCCTACCATCCCTCCTGAAGACAACATGAACCCTACCCCCGAGCACTGTCATCCAGAGGGAGTTTGGGTAGACCCGCTGCTCCTTACCATCGAATATGGGTCATTTGAGGTGGTTCAGATATCTGATGGTCATCTGATTAGGATGCTGCACCTCCTTTTGGAGGTTTTTCATGCACGTCCCACAGAGAAGAGGCYTCAGACCCAGGACTCACTGGAGGGGGTGTTCATCTTCTCTGACCTGGGAAAAACTTGGGATCAWCYCAGAAGGAGCTGGAGAGTGTCGATGGGGAGGAGGAGGTCTGGATYTCTCTCCTGGGCCTGTTGCCTCAGCACTAAGTCCAGGACTAAGCAGTAGATGATGGATTTTGTTTTTATTGGCAAAATTTGTTGTAAACTGATACAAAATCCTTTTAAATGTATAAGTTTCTTTGTGCAAATCAATCATTTAAAAATAAAATCTTCATATGGTTATAACATCTTTTTGCAAATCGATTCTCACAGTGGTTTATATCAGTGGTTCCCAAACTTTTTGTCTTGTGACCCACAAAATATCCATGGCAAAAACTTGACCCCAAATATTACTGGTCTGAGTGCATGAGCTTCGTTAATAACCCTAAAAAAACACAGTTTTTTTTTTGACAATCTAAACACCTTGTACACAAATATAAATACTTATACTTATTTTGTGTTTTTG
>NW_013952741.1:230680-231599 GCF_001266775.1 Austrofundulus limnaeus
AAAACATGACCTCCAAGGCAAAAGCAATAAATCAGTTGAGGGATAAATGAACGACTGAATAAATTACTAACAATTAGTGTAAGAGTCAGTAGCTGCATGAGCCAGACATTTTTCCCAGGGGTGGCCAGACTGGGACCACTACTCCCACAGGGGTGGCCAGACTGGGACCACTACTCACACAGGGGTGGCCAAACTGGGACCACTACTCACACAGGGGTGGCCAGACTGGGACCACTACTCACACAGGGGTGGCCGGGAACATCACATGATTTTTTTTGCTTGAAAGTTTCTGCAGATCTTTTTGGTCATTTCCTTATGTCCTTATATAGGCAGTGACTACCTTGTAAACATGGGTGTCAGAACCATTTTTAAAAGTGGGGGGACACACTGTTGGTGGGGGGTCATCCCAAAATTTGGACAAAATATAAGCAATTTCCTGCATTCTGGTGTATTTTACCAGGCTGTTAAACATATTTTTACCGACTTAAATTAACACTTGATTTAATTATTTTAGAGACCGATTTTTATTAAACTAGTACCTTCATCCTGTTTCTAAACTCACTGCTGTATCTGAGATAAGATTAATTAATATGTCACAATTTTTCACATCCAATGACTTTAGGGGTGCTTTTTTTATATTGTTTATTGATTTATTTTTTATTGTAACACATGCCATTGTGCCAAATAATGATGACCCTCAAACTAACATTATAAATTTTACCCGATGAATTTAGTGAATTTAGAGGGGTGATTCACAGTGATAGGTCTACTCATAATAAACACAAAGCATCATGCAGCCTTCATAACATAAAATGACACTGTTATGGTGACAAAACAAAACAAACATTTGTCACCAGATAACATAAAGAAAACCATCACTTTTTGTGTTACTTCTTTGAGCTTAGTGATGTTTCAAACT
>NW_013952741.1:239642-245568 GCF_001266775.1 Austrofundulus limnaeus
TTTGACCCACAGAATGGTACAAAACAGTAACAGAGGCCTGTGCCCCAAACTATTTTTGGATTACAAACTTTTGTATCAGGTCAACAAAACATGGGTATAGTAACAATATTTTTTATACTACATTTATCCATTTTAAATATACTAACCTCACTCATTTATAACAACTAAGGCAAAAATGTAATTAATTCAGAAAATCTTTTCAGGACCCCACCTTGAGGTTTCGGGACCCCACTTTGGGTCCCAACCCCAACTTTGGGAAACACTGTTTTATAACATGCCCTCCAGCACATTATTACGTGCATTATTTACAGTCTTCATTTAAAAAAAAGTAATATATATTTAATAATTTAGCAATTTATTGACTAATTACAAATGAACTAAAAGTTAAGTCCAGTCCAGGTCAAACAGTTATAATTTGGCAACTGTCTGGCTGGTCGACACGTCGAGCATCTCCAAAGACGAGGAAGATCCCGAGACCAGTGGCGTTTACTAAAGTGATGAGGGAGAAGACGGTGGCCCACGACAAGGTGACCTCGATCAGGTAGCCAGAAAAGGAAACCAGAACCAGTCCTGTTCCAAACACAGCAGCCATTAGTATCCAGAGGGGTCATTTAAAAACCTTTAGTTTGGCTGCCTTCAGATTAGTTACCTACCCATTAAAGCACCCATCATGTTCATAAAACCTGGTGACGAAACAAGAAACTGGATAAATGTGAACAGAAAGAAGAACGAGAYGTTCAGACAAAGAGTAAAGGCTGCTGGAGGCTTACCGTAGAGAGCGCCTGCACAGGATGGAGTCAGATCTTGTACGTTCACAGACACACCACTGAAACACACCAACAGAGGCTAAATCTGAAGCAGTGGTCAAAACTGAGATTATTCACTGAATGAACATTTGACAGGAAATTTACATATACAGGTATATTAATTATCATTTTGTTTTTACTTTATTCTTCTCTGTGCTTAAAAAGCAGCATCTAAACAAGCACCGCTGTGACAACAGGACAAAACGTGCGAGTTGAATTAAGACAGGAGGATGAACATACCCACTAGTGAAAGTGGACAAACCAACAGCAGCAGAGATGAAGATTACAGCAGAGGGGAATTCGACAGCTCCAGACAGCGGAATAATAAACATACTGGATAATCCCATGGCAAAAAACTGTTGAGGCAGAACAAGAGGGATGTATTAAACATATTTAAAAGGACTTTAATTTAATTTTTACATTCTGAAACTAGTTTAGCCACACAGGATTGTGGAAGTTTAGCTCTCCAGTCTGAATGTGTTTTGTGGAYCAGAGGCCTTCTCTAGAGGGGTTTGCAGCTAAATTCACTGCTGGGGTGTCTTTTAAGAGCTGTCCAGTCTTTGTACAACCAAAGGAAGAGCATGGTCCACATTCTTGACACAAAACTGAGCTCTTAGTGTGGGTTAGACTCCGTCAGGTTCGTCTCTTGTTTGTGGTGTTCATAGACAGAATCTCAAGGCACAGTTACAAAGAGAAAGGTAACTAAAGGGCATTTTTTTTTAAAGTGGCAAAATTGTACTTTTACATTCCACAAACTGGAAAAGCTTTATGGCTTGCAGTGACAAATTTAAAACAGAAAACAAACTCTAGCAGTTTAACCGTTAACAGACACGAACACATGACAGTATCTGTACTTACTTGCATTATTTTCCTCACAGAGGCTATACTGTATCCTGTAATAAAAAGTGTATAAATTATATTAATAAAATAAAGTATAAATTCACATTCTCTTAACCTCCAATAATAATGAAACTTTTTTTTTACCTCTGGTAATGAGGAAATCTGACATGGCTCCTCCTGCAAGAGCTGATGGGATGGCAGTTAGCCATGGAACAACATTATACACCCAAGACTGGAGGAACAGAAACATTTAGTTTGTTTCAAAGCCTTAAATAGTGCAATCGCTCTACAGCACAGTGAAGCAAGTTTATTATTTAAACAGCAGCATGGTGTTGAAGTACCGTGGCTTGAGGAAATGATTCTTTAAAGTACGTTGGCAGCCACGACAACAGAGTGTAGGATGTGCTGCATATGCACATGTGAGCAAACACCATGGCCCTAAAGAGAAAATACAACAGTGATGGAGTCAGACAAATTCACTCTCACCATTATCAGACTGTAAATAAAAGATTTACCAAACAGGAGGGTTTTTAAAAAGGTCCAGCCAGTGTCTTCTTTTCAAACTTGGCTTTAAATCGGTCTTTTTTMCTCTCCGCTTGTGAACGACTTCACCTAAAAACACATTAAACTGCTGTCAAATACCTTATAATAGAGCTGAAAAACTTATAAAGGTAAACTAACATTCCTTGAAGTAATATAGCTACATCCTGACATGACCAAGTTTTAAACAAAAATCTTATGTGGTCTGTTAAAGTGCAGGCTGTGTGTTGGAGATGCTTTCAGCCACCACATGAAAATTTGAATCAGAATTTGTAAAACTAACTGAGTTAGAGACATTTCTGTGTTTCTTAAAGTTGATAAGCTGTGTCGGCCATCTTGAATCAAGTTGACAACAAARGTTAATCAGGTGTAGAAGAACACCCAATGATTACTTTGAGAGTTTTGTTCAAATCTGTTACATGATCTCTTGCAGCAAGAGACAAAAATGAACTTGCAACCAAAGTAAGAACATTTATGTTTAGTAGATTATTTCTTTATTCTAACAAYGCYTCTTGGCAACAAATCTTATATGCCACATTTGTAAGGAACATGCATTTGTGGGATGAGCGGTGGAGCTGAGTATGTGGGTTGGGCACATGAAAAATTAGCCACATCTTCTCTGTCAAACAGCATATTTTGTTGTTGTTATTGACGCGTATTTTGAGCTTCTGGTTGGGTTTCTGGAGCTTCTGCAGGTGCTTCCAATCAGGTGCCTGGTATAAGATTTATTGCCAAAAAGCTTTGTTACAACAATGAAATAATCTACAAATCACACATTTTCTTTTACATTTTGTGCAAAGCTTATATACATTTTAGAAACCATAAAATTTTTTAATAAAAAAGGACAATATTTAAGCAAAAAGTATCGCCAAAGAAACATCATTGTAGATCATCTTTAATTGAGTCTTGTGCTTGTTCTTGTCATTATGTAATAGGTGAATATCATCATTTTCTAAAAAAAAAAATCAGCTTTTATTTTTTTAAGTTTTTAGGAATCACAAAAAAATGTTTTGGTCAAGTTTTTTGATTTTCCAGAAAAATGTTTTAAAAATGAGTTGGGCGATTATTTTAGAAAGGTGACAACATGGAGTTTCAAAATGTTCTGATGTGTCCTACTGAAAAAAGGAGCATTTGTAATAATTTGATATGCTGTGTTAGTATATTACTTATCTTTCTTTCTTATCTTAGTACCTATCTTTCTTTATTCTATCTCACCCTGTCCTATTTTGAGCTGCTGTAATCTGCAAATTTCCCCACTGTGGGAAGTCTTGTCTTATCTTATCTTATCTTATCTTATCTTGTCTTGTCCTGTCTTGTCTTGTCTTAAATCATAAGTCTCACATTTTTATCTAATCTGTACAGTATTTCAGTAAAAAAAATTATCTGTCCCAGATAAGAGCACTTACACACCCTGATGTAAACTGACSTTGCCTAATAAGTTAAAGAGATCAGACAACTATCCAAAAAGCTGTCTTACACTTGTATTAAAAGTATGAATATTGATCACATCTGGGTTTGATTAGCAGTTATATATGTCCTAGYTGTGCTTCTTTACAAGTGCTTTACAATCAGTCTGTCATTGTAGGAAACACGCATGCTTACCTTTTAAAAAAAAGTACCAAACTGTGAGCGCCCAGAGTCCAGACAGGAGTCCAGTACAGTAGAACATGCTTTCCCAGCCGTACCTGTCGAGTATCAGGGAGCCCATTCCACCGGCTAACAGCATTCTGAACAAYAACAGGAACACAGAAGGTGCCATCAGTGACAAACGTGTGTTTATGGGGGAAGTGGTGTATACACGCGTGCACAAGCTACCCCAGGTTGCTGCCGCTGGTCAAGGTGCTCATTAGAAAGCCTCTCTCTGCTTCAACGACACGCTGTGAGCACAGGCTGGCCAACGATGGGAAGAAGACGCCTGAAAAGAATGACATCAGGCCCAACAGTTCAAAACCCAGAAAACTAAACTCAAATGCGGGTGGAAGCTGGTGAGCAGTRTGCGTCAGAATTTTAAAATACAGTTTGCTTTAAAGTAATGATTTATATATTTTGTAGCACTGGTTTTGATCAAGTAATATCTTACCTGCTGTAGATAGAGCTTTGAACAACCTCAGCATGAAGAAAATAGTTTACTTCTGACCAGATTGCTGAACTAACAGCTAGTTTTAACAGAAAAAAGTTCAAAATGGATTGATATCACCTTAAAATAAACCCATTCTGAAACGTTATATAGTATGAACATTATTTTACAAACCTCTGCTCAGCCATTAGTTTGTCTTTTCACCATTATTCACATGGAAATGTGTGGTTATTTTCATGTTCAAAATAAAGCAGCAGGTAACCAGTAAAAACTAATGCTGGGCATGGATTAAAAATGTTAATCACGATTAAACACAAGGTATTTTTGCGATTAATYGCAATATTTTTTTAAACAGAAACAATTACTTTACTATGGCTGAATGTGTACATTTATACTGTACGTTGCAATACACTCCATCTGTAACACAATGCATTTTTGTACTTTCTTGTGTTTTTTCATTACGTATTGTATTTTTTATCTTTCATTCCTCATGTAGTTAAAAAAAAAAGAAAAACATGTTTTTTAATTATTGCTTTCTTGATTAATCTCATTATTCTGCAAAAATTTAACTATGACTCCAAGATGTTAAGAGCACTTTTTAGGTATTGTTTCATATAAAAAGGGGCAATGCATTTTTAAAAACTAAACAAGTAAAGCAAAGCAAGCAACTCTTACTTTTTTATTTTTTCCAACACCTGGTTAGCCTCATCAGCAGAATGTCCCTCTGTTTGTTTAAACAGGTTTTAAACTGAAGTGATAGTTCAGGATCAAACTGCTCCAGTGGTAAGACAGTTTAGTGTTTTGGCGCTTACAGAGAACTATATTTCTTTACAGTCCGCCGTTTGTTGGGAAAAGTTTTAAAATAAATATACCCTGATGAATCTGGTGACTCAGATTGCTGCAGGCTCGACAACAAAGGCTCTCATTGGTTGAGATGTGCKATGAAGGCCATCTAAATCCAATAATGACCAGGATCCTGCCTCCCTGCCATGACCACTGAGCTTGTGTGTGTCTGTATTAGCTGCCCAGTGAACAGAGATCTGACAGAGAAATATAATGAAATAAATAACTGCGTTAATGCGCGTTTAAAGAAGTATTGTTGTTAAGTGTCTGCTGTGTTAATGAGATAATAACACATTAAAGTGTATCTTACCCCCCTGTGAAAAGATAACTCCGCCACAAGGCGAAATTTGAAAAATGCATCGAAGTGGGTAGGGGAGGGGGGGTTAGAGAGCAGAGGTATGGCCAGGACGAGAGAACGCGACAGGCAGCTAGCATTAGCATAATTGATGCTACATGGAGAGTGACCACAGTTTCACAGATAGTTACATCTCTGAACGGTCTGAAGTGGAGGATTTTTGACCCCACTCCTCACCAGAGGCAGAGAGAGACTTGATCAAGTCAGCTCAGTCTGGGACTGACTCATGTTGGCTTCGTGGATCAGGACATGAAGCTCCAGCAGCCTCGGCTAAGCTCTGTCCGCCTCACACACCAGACAGAGGAGGAGGAGCGCTCTGCGACAGCCTGACAGAAAAAGAGAAAAGCATACAGCTGCAGCTGCTCACAAGATCACTAGTATAAATCAGGAATAAAAGTGTTGGGTCTTGTTTGATTGAAGTTCAGTCTACATGTCAACCTCTTTGGACGTTTACTTGTATAAAGA
>NW_013952741.1:247314-250318 GCF_001266775.1 Austrofundulus limnaeus
AGTTGATGTCATCATTTACCCAGAATGCTTTGCGTGTAAATAAAATGGCTCCATCTGTGTTAAAATATATTTTAAAAAATTTACAAAACTAAACAGCCTACATTATTTATACAGTCTTTATTTTACAGTTAAAATAAATGTTTATCAAATAAAGTTTGATGTTACAACTAATCATGGTTCCCTTTAAAGTTCACAGTGAGGCAACACTGACCCTGGAGGACTCCCATCAGGATTCTGGCCACCGTCATGAGAGCGAGGGTGTGGGAGCCCAGATGAGCCAGGAGAGGAGTAGCAGCTGTGATCAGAGCCCATGAAGCTGCAGAGATGAGCAGGACACGCTCTCCTCCCAGTCTGAGAAGCAACAAATATTAACAGGAGGAAACCCTGAAATCCTAAACCTAAATTTTAACTGCCAACATTGAAGAAGAAAATCAAGTCAGGTTTTAAATAAATCCTCGGCACAGAGAAGGCCCTGCAAAGATGTTTATAAAGATCTTCTGGKTGATTCGTGAAGCTCTGCTGTTGTAGTGCTTTTAGACATTTCTGCTACCTTTGATGCTGTGGACCATAATATTTAGTTGTCAAGACTTGAGCAAGTGGTTGGAACCAAAGGTATGGTTTTATCCTGGTTTAGATCTGATGGACCAGAGCCTTTATGTTCATTCAGGGGAATGTTCCTTGTCTGATGCTCCTCTGACTGGTGGGGTCCCTCAAGAGCCTGTTTTAGTTACACTGCTTTTTATTCTGCGTTTGTTGTTGCTGAGGTCCATTTTTTAAACGTAACATCACTTTCCACTGCTTTGCTGATGAAATCCAGGTTTATCTTTCCATTTAGCTCGACAGTATTAGTCCACTTCAATCACAGCTTTCTAAATCCCAGATAACAAAAGATGTTATGTTAATGTTGAATTATAGTCAAAAAGTTTATTTTTGGTTAAGGTTGACGACTGATGGTGAATCAAACATCAAACAATCATCCAATTCTAGCCAAATAATCAATGCTGAAAAGATGTTGTTGAATCAATTTTGTTTCATTGTTCAATTCTAATGATTGAAATGCTAACTTCTAATCAATGTTGARTCAACACTCATATAGTATCAGTTATGGTTGAAAACCTAACATTCAACAAGTCACCGACCACTTTCTGTATAATTTTAACTTGTATTCAGTATCATGCCTGACCATATTTCAATGTTGATTCACTGATATTTTGCTAAAAATCTGCTTAAAATTGAACTTTCTGAATCTCGGTAGAAACAAGACTAAAGCCAACACTTTTGGTAAATGTAGCTTTGACTCTCTTGACTTCATATGGTCACTCTGCTGTCAGGAATCTAAATGTTATATTTAAAGTGGCTTTAATCCAGAAAAATAGGTTATTGCAGTTGTTAAATCTAAATTGTCTCAGTTGGACTGTTGTAACACTTTGTAGGTTGGTTTAAATTAATCATTTCTGCATTACAAACCACCTCTCAGAACACAGCAGCTCATTTTCCAACTAAAACAACATACCATCCCAGTCCTGGTTTCTCTTTACTGGCTTCCTGTTTGGTTTCAAGACTGATTTTAATAATTTTCCGCTCGATTTGAAAGTTTTAAAAGGTCTGGCCCATCATCCTTAKCTGATCTTCCTAACATCTAGTCAAGAGCATTCAGATCAACCAACCAGTTCTTTTCATACACATTCCAACATCCACTTTAAAATAATGGTGATCAAGTTTTTGCATTTGCTGACCGACCATTGAGAGTGTTGAGACTTTTAARTCTATATTAAGAGTTTGAGATCCAGTTAGGTGATGACTTTTATTTTGAGTTCCTCYATTTGATTTGATGTTCCTTATCTTTTTAATATTTCTTGTATTTCTTTTAAGCTTTTTGACTGAACTTTAAATCAAATTGGTCTACTTTGCTTTTCTGTGCTACAGAAATAAACAGACATCGGCTCCTTGTTGAAGTAAAGTCATGTGTGCTCTAGAGGATGAATCACTTACTTGTCACTGGCATGTCCTCCCAGGACCTGAGTGAAACAGTAGCCCCAGAAGAATCCGCCCAGGACGAGGCCGGCATCAATCTTACTCCAGTGGAAGGAGGCGGCCATCGAAACGGCACAGACTGGCATGGTCATCCGGGCACAGTAGAGGAGGCAGGTGCCCAGAAACAGCACGAGGATCCATTTTCGAGCCAGGGATCTGCAAACAACATCTGCTTAATGACATGTACCATCATTAGCATCCTTCTGGCATAATGTATTTATTTATTTTGCATAAAGTGTGGTTCATTACCCAAAGTACCAGACCAATTTAAATTTTGGCAAGATTATACAAGTCAAAATGAGCTGTAGACATGTCAAACAGGATTATCTAAGTTTAAGTGTTTAAAAAAATTGAGATGCTGATAGCCAAAGATAAATTAACTTCATTTGCTCTTCATTTGTTGCATGGTGACTCATCAGTAGAGCTGTTGCCTCCAAGCAAGAAGGTTGCTGGATCACGAACAAAAAGACATTACAGCTGTTCTCACTGTGAAGAATACAGACATTAACAAGCACTTCTAGATTTTCTTTCCACACATGAAATTTAACGGATTTATTCTTTACTGTATTGATGATTTTGGAAATGGCAGTATGATGCATTTGTCAGAGGTTTCTTGGTGACTTCCTGCTGCTCCTGGGTCAAAACTACATGGCGTCAGACTGAGGCCTCGTGGGTCATTTGTGCTTTGTGTTTGTTGCTGTTCTGTGATTGTCACCTTTGGCAGCAAGTTTCCGGGCTGAGTCAAAACCCTAGCCCACCAGACCCAGTATGTTTTAGAGTTGATGTTTTAAACAGTGGTTCAAATTCTATTGCAATATACAAGTTAATAAAGTCCTGGAGCTGAAACATGAACATATACAGTACAACATACTGTATATACTGTATGAAGATATAGCGGGTAAAAAAAGTATTAACACATCAACATTTTTTTCAGTAAATATATTACTAGAGGTGCTAATGACATGAAATT
>NW_013952741.1:251729-253826 GCF_001266775.1 Austrofundulus limnaeus
AATTTCATGTCATTAGCACCTCTAGTAATATATTTACTGAGAAAAATGGTGATGTGTTCAATACTTATTTTACCCGCTGTATTACCCAACTGAAAAACAAATAAACTGGACTTTATTTATACAGCGCCTTTCTATCCAACCAGAATACTCAAAGGGCTTTATACTAAAACCTGTGTCCTCATTTATCCATCCACACATATTCATTCAGCACTCTATGTCTCTATGAAGTTAACATGCACAAATCATCTATGGAGACTAATCAGYGCTTAAAATCACATTGATGGGACACATCAGGGGGTTCAGTGTSTTGTCCAGGGACACTTTGACATWTGACTGAATAGCGGGGATCAAACCACCAACTCGCTAAGTAGAGGATGACTCCCTTAACCACTCAGCTACAGCCGCCCCATATAGCAAATAAATAAGTGGGTCTAGAACTTTGGGTTTGCCTGTGGGGGACTCACAAATTCCTGAAAACCCTCAACTTTCCCAGGGTCTTATTTCAGGAACCACGAGTCCGATGCTCATCAGACTGGCATCATTCCTCCTCTCTGGAATTGCTTAAAACTAGCTCATCAGAGCTGTAAAATGAGCAAATTGGTTGAAAACATAGGCTACAAATTATGCATCAGCTGTGCACAGATTGTAGACTACATTTTATTTGCTTTTCAAAATATATGAAAGGGTTCCTCCACTGCATGGTCATGTCATCAGTTTCCAACGTTTAGGGGGCTCTATAGTATTCAATGAGAGCAACCTGAACTGGCAAAAGTTGAGGGGTACCCGCCGCGTTAGTATGTGACGCTGAGAGAGCCTGACCAAATGTCCATATATGACGACTTTGACAGAGCAGCACATGCTTCTGGATGTCACTGAAAATGGTTTGTTCCCAGAGCAGAAGCCGGTTGTTAAATTAGCTAGATGTGCTGCTGAAAGAAGCTCGTCTCGCCCTGTTGAGCATGTGAAAAAAAACAGAGTTTTTCTAATTACTCGTCCAACAGCACAAGCCTCTCTTTAAACGTCTGATAAATCAWGGAGTGACAAAACAACTACTGTTGTTTATATGGTTAGTTCTATGTGATGTATGGAGGGCAGAGGGAGAAATGATGATGGTTTGTCCTCTGCAACACAATGTGAGAAAATATTGACATTTTTGGGGAGGTTGTACATTAGCAAAAAATCTCTCAAAATTTACTCCTGCGCATAATGCAACACACCAACTTCATGGAAGATTTTTGGGGTTATTCTTTTTTTTTTTTGCATTGTACACAAACAAATATGGTAGTCTTACAGTTTTTCCAATTGCYAATGCACTAAAATGACATCCATAGCACAATAATTTTAACTGACACACAAAGAGTTAAACCTCTCAAGTCTCCAAAAGTCAAAACACATTTTCTGCTTTACGCACATTTTGCTATTCAAAACGTCACTTTTTTTAATAAACACAGCCTTCTGTATAAGACACAACAATCTGACATAAAGTCACATGTTTGCAATTTCAAAACACTGCCATTCAAAATGAATATACGAGCTAACTGGACAAAATATGTTCCATTGAGCTCCAACTTGAGCTGTTTTACTGTTGCAACTGTCATCCAGACATTTAGACTGGAATATGTAACCAAAATTTATTTTACACGATGTAGCACATCTCATACACTAACTACACAAGTTCCCTATACAATTTACTCTACTGTGGGGGAAAATCTTTAGGCTGCATTGTCCAAGCCCTGTATCTTTTTTTTCGTAAGCATATTTTTGTTCATTCCAATATAAATATATCGGTTGTGCATATTTTTGTACTGTCCTGTTTGGGGGAAAATAAAATGATTCAACAGCCTGTGTGTATCTGCAAATAGTTCTGTGCATGTGAACAATCTGAAGAATTGTCCACAAGTTGAACTTGAAACTAATTAAATTAGTATTATGGCAAGCATACTAGAGATGAGAGTGCTTTACATTATGCCCATGTGTTGGTTAGACATGTGCCACTTGTTGGAAAACCTTGATTTTAACAATTCAATACAGCGGGTAAAATAAGTATTGAACACATCAACATTTTTCTCAGTAAATATATTACTAGAGGTGCTAATG
>NW_013952741.1:254739-256179 GCF_001266775.1 Austrofundulus limnaeus
TTCTTCATGTGTTCAATACTTTTTCCCTGTGCCATTCCACATTATTACAAATAACTTCATTTCTGGACATTTATGGTTTGATTTCTTTTTATGTACGGATCACTTGGGTTGTTACCAACATCTGGTGAAACTTTCATGTCATTAGCACCTCTATATATTTACTGAGAAAAATGGTGACGTGTTCAATACTTATTTTACCCGCTGTATGTAGTTTTGGTTTTAGTGCTTGATTTTGCAGCAAATGTCGCTTTTTGCACCAATAATTAATGGAAAACAGGAAGAACATAAAGATGAGAAACTATAGCTTCTCTTAGCACCTACTCGCTGACTGTTTGGACTTCTTCAAAAAAGATTTRCGCCTTTGAGTGCGCTCAGGCGAACTTCAGCCAAGAACTGAGACATGCTGGTTTAAAAGCTAAACCAGAACAGAAACTGAACATTTCCCTCAGATAAATGCCTCTGTCTCACCTGGGCCACAGGTTCTGGTTCTCCGGCTCCTCTCGGACCCCTCCATCAGGTCTGGGGTCCACGGGACAAGCGTTTAGAAGCTGCCCTGCTGCGGTGTGATGTCCAGCCATCAGACAGCACCGGTGCCTCCTCTGAGCCACTCTTCCGCACACATGCTCCTCATTTSCTCACAACAAACCGGCAGAACTGATCCAACTTGTTGGGACAAAACTCTGCTGCTGCCTGGAGTTTTCCTCTGACAGAAGAGACGCGTCGGTTTCACTGGATTCACACATTTGCATAGCAGCTCCACGAAAGGACAAAGGTGTKTTTTTCAAAACTTGTTTTGTTTGTCTCTAAAACATGCACACTCACAAGTCAGGGAATGATGAAACGCTCTTTTTTATGATTCACAAAAAGTTTGGTTTATTTTAATCATTTCAAATCGGATCCTAAAAACGTGGAGTCAGAAAAAGTGATGTGTTTGGGTCTGGGGGAAGTGTCCAAGCCTAAAAGGAAGAATATGATGAACAACTAGCAGCACGTTTGATTTTCTCTCTTTTTTTAAATATATAAACACAAAATATATTTTTTAAAAAAGCACAAGTACCTTTTTCTTACTAGGAAAAGAAAGGAAAACATATGCATGCAGAAAAAGTGAAAACTTCATGGATTATAAAAACTGAGCGAGTGAAAAGGAAACAAATCCAGTCTGAGGTCATTAAAAAAACAGGTTTAAAGTGCCCGTGATGTCAAATGTTTATATGAATGCATTTTCAATGCATTTTTACAAAGATAACATTGATAAAATTTTGCTAAATAAATTTCATGTTGCTAAAATGAACAGTTGTTGAGATATTTGCCTGTGAAGAAACAGGAAGTGACATCAAAGGGGAACTCTTTAAGAAAGAAAACTCTCCGGTCTTTGTTTATTGAAACAATATTATTTGAACTCTGACTCTTCATCCCTCTTATAGTGTCTCAAAATAATCT
>NW_013952741.1:256414-258550 GCF_001266775.1 Austrofundulus limnaeus
AGATTATTTTGAGACACTATAAGAGGGATGAAGAGTCAGAGTTCAAATAATATTGTTTCAATAAACAAAGACCGGAGAGTTTTCTTTCTTAAAGAGTTCCCCTTTGATGTCACTTCCTGTTTCACTTTGGCTGAGCCAAGCTCAAAAGAAAATATGCCAGTTATGGGACAAAATGGGTTAAATCGTGTGAATTATTCCAACTTTCTTAAACATAAAGATGTTTTCTTTGACTTTTTGCATTTGAAGGATATGCATGTCACAGACAGTTTAAGCTTAAGTTCAACCAGGTTGATCAAAGCAGCCCCGTCTCCCCAGGGTCATTATAAATCCTGCATCCATCACTGGGGAATCAAACCCCTGGAATATAAACCCAAACATGGTCATCTGATGCATGATGGGAGCTCGTCAGCGCTCASAACAGGCCCAGCAAGCTCAGCTAAGAATCCCAACCTTTCCTTTCAAACTTTAACTACAAACACATGAAACATGAGTTTATAACATTTCTTCCTATGGATATAATGAAACTGAACTGTAGTTTCACTGTTTGAAATCATGGGTCTAACTTTACAGCAAACTGCCACACATCAAGGTAAATAAAACTCATAAAGAGGCATTAATTAAAACTATATTAMAATAATAAAGTCTAGCTTTCCATTAATTTGGGGAAAAAATATTCTGCTTATGAATTTCGATTTCAGACTAATTTTCGATTTGATGCCATCCAACAGCTCAATCTGAACATATTCAGCAAGTAAGCACTTTATCATCACACTCTGCTGCTCTCTCTCTCACACTCACACAGTCTGTATATTTCATTTATACTGTCACTTTTCTTTCGAGGCRAGATAAATTTTCAGTTCACAAAAAAAAAGAAAAAAGATCACAACAAATAATACTAAGAGCATAGGTTTTAAAAATATAAAACAGCAGTAAGGTTCTTGTCGCCCAGATGCATTTAAAAATCCTGAATTTGTAATTGAACWGAATATTTGCCACTTTTTCAAATACAGCAGATACAGTTTGCACAAYGAGTCAAGCCTCTCGTGAATGGAATACGTAAAAAGAAAGTAGCTTATGTTTTAGACATGAATGTAACCTGTCTGCACACAGTCACTGACTGATCATAAGTTAAGGAGAAGTGGAAAGCAGTCGCTCTTGTCCATTTTTTTGTCACTTGGGGTCCTCGATGGTCCCCGTGCTGAGGTCAGTCATTTTAGGATATTTCACTTTCTTCTGGTCCAGCTCGTTCTGAGCCCACAGCAATAACTTCAGRAGTTTAGCCAGTTTAGGGGTGGATTCCCGGTTTTCATAGTCCAGCACGGCCTGGTTCACCTCGCTCCACACCTGTGCAACATTATATGGACAACAGTAAAACTGAAATTAATACATTCGTTACTAAACTGTTGATCATCTGCACTGTCTGGGTTCTTTAAGCTTACAAGCTGCCTCMCAGACAGAACAATTAAATACTAGACTCCCCCAAACATCCCCAATAATTAAATAACCCTCATCAATAACACAACACCTGCAGATCTCACATGTACACCTATCAGCCTTAGTGTTATGAAAAGCTGTCTTTCTGAAATCACCTGTTCACTTATTTAAAGGAACAATGTGTAATATCCAGTGCCATCTGGTGGTCGAGATTCCTTATTGCAACTAACTAAAAAACCCACCCCTGACCAAGATGGATCTCTACGGTGGCTATCAGGGCTCATAAATCTTTGATCCTCCTGAACACAATGTCTACTAGATGCTTTACAAATAGTGATATTTCAAGTGGTAAGATTAGTTTCATGAAAAATGTAGGAAACATAATATGTAAAATTATCAAAAGGTGCATACGCCAGTTTGTCTATAAACAAAATCAAACGTTTTTTTTAAATTTGCTAGCCTTTTGTTCGTTCTTACTAACATTATGGTGCAAAATGGCGGCCTCAACTGATGGCAACTCGAGCCCAAGTAGATATGAACAACTTATTCTAAAGGTAAGGACAATACAACGACTTCTTAGTTTTTAATGATTAGATGTGTTTTTAATTATTTTTATTAGTTATCTTAGATCCTGTTATAAGAGACGCCTAAATCAGGGTTCCTACATCTTAAGACAAGTTAAATTTAAGACCTATTTAATAC
>NW_013952741.1:259366-267535 GCF_001266775.1 Austrofundulus limnaeus
CCTTATGACACACCTTTTAGGTTAATAAGTATGGTTACAATGAAAATGTGGAAGTTAGAAAAATTAAAAACTGAAAAAAATTGAATTTGGGGGAAAAACGGATTTTATAGGGCCCCATTATGAATAATTTTGTTAAATAATCTAGATCTCAATTTCAATCAAAAAAAAATCTTGATTATAATTTTTGCAATAATCGACCAGCCCTACGTGAAACCAGTGGGCTGGTTTCACTGGTTTCACGTGTTGAAAATAATGTTCTGCTCCATCAGGCAAATGTTTCATCCAATAATGTTGAAAATACAGTGATATAAAATTTTGGTCATACCGCCCAGCACTACCAGGAACTGTTTGATTTATAACAATTTAGTCCATATACACCTAGGGATGGGAAATCGTCCCTATTTTCAGATCATAAGATCATGGTCACTGGCTATCGCCGATAGACGATCCAATCGGCTGATAAGGCATACGCAGTTACGTTGTTAAAAAAACGAAAAAGAAAAAAAACAAGCAGGTCCTCTTATTCTAAGCGACGGCTCCTTTTTTTCTAGTCACTTGTACATTCTGTGGTTATTTGGCATTTGTGTTCGCACACACCTTTCATAGTTCCTGGGAACCCCCCTCCCCACTGCTGCATACATCACTACAGGGGATTTCTACCCAGGGGGAATCCAATGTGAAAAAAAAAGTCCAACACTTGTCACTCGACTTGTTTATCCACAAACTGGTCCAGGATTAAGCTCAAAAGTTTTTATCAGTCAGATTTCACCGTGAAAATAGTCTACTTTATCCCCTTTTATGAGGTTTTGGCCGTTTGACTATCTTTATAATCGCTGCTTCCTGGTAGTCGGCGTTCGAACGAGTCACTTTTCTCTCTCTCTTTTTTTTAAGCAAGTGGTGGAAGCAAACGCAGCKTCTGAGCGCTTTTAGCAAAAACAAACACTCCCACAAACTTCTGACCAATCACACCATATAGTCCGTATGTGTTCTTATGTGGAGGCGGGTGAAAAGTTCGACCCGCACACATGCCAGAGCCCAGAGTGATGGGGATGAGCAGGGGTGAGGGACTGCGCTCTGGTCCGGTTCGGAACTGGTTAAAATTATTTGTTCAAATGTATGATTGTCATCGATTATTCATTTTGTAACTAAACGTTATAATATAGCTCTATTTGGGTCATTTGTGGCGCTCCAAAGCAAGAWGAYGACGAGAAGAGAGACGTGAACAGGAGCTGCTCACGTTGGCTCCGACTCCGAGAAARAAAAAAGACGCAGCACTGTTATTTTATTCCCTCATTTGCACAGATCACAATGACGATGATTAAAACATTTTAATTTACAGAGAAAGGTGCATTTAAAATTTATTTTACATCCCTGGCACAGCATTTAATTAATTAATAAAGTTAATTTTCTTCCTTCAATCGCCGGCAGACAATTGAATCATAAATCATGCCATCCCTATATACACCTGTTTCTCAGTTGGTCAAACTCCAAATATGAACATTTGATGTTTATTTCTGCTGAAACAGCCTTTAAATGTTACGCGGTGTAMAGCAGTAACAGTTGCTTATGACTCAAATAAAGACAGGCCCACCTTTTGCCTCTGCATCATGTTCAGCAGATCTCCGAAGGGCGATTCCTCGGGGTTGTCAAAGGCCAGCAGGGCTAACGTTCGTTCCATCTCTGTCAGACACTCTCGGCTCTCCTCCCCCTGCTCGGCCAGTTGTGTCTGAGCGAACTCGAGTGCTGACTCAGTCTCCCTTAGCCTGATTAGTTCAATCAAATGCTGCTGCTAAAAAAGGGAATGGGAAAAGGAATGCCACCGTTCAAGCCAAAGTCTTACACAACCCACCGTAAGACTTTGTGATGTAAAATCCATGAAAACATAAGACAACAAAGCTTTGTGCRATCATACCTGCAGATGAAAATACAAGTATCGATTGGTGTCCAGCAGCTCGGGGTGAAGGCTGTTAATGAGTGCGATGGCTTCCTGTATCTGGCCCTTCAAGATCATCTCTCTGATCTTTATCCTCTCATCCAAAGAGTCCAGGTCCACACTCGGCTCAATCCCTGACTCCATTCGAAACTTTTCTGCTGCTTCTTTAAAGCCCTCTTTAGACACGTAAAACAGRCAAACAACTTAAAATCAGCTCATCCTCTTGACTATCCCACACATGGTTACGAGATAAACTCACCTGTCACCAGGTAATTCATTATGAGTCGATTCATGTCTGCTCTCTGTATATGAACATTGTTTAGTTTTTCCATCCACTCCTCTTTTGTGATGTCCTCTGGCTTTTCAGCATAACTCATCATTGGGGGGGGGGTCCTGAAGTGTAGTGACACACAGCAAAACATGAGCAAGACTGACACAGCTTGGCCACACTCTGCACCTACATGAGCAGCAACCTCACAACAACTTATTAAAGCAGACATCAACAAATGAACACACACAGGGATATTACATGTTAAAGTAAAAAAATAACTACTACTAACATATTATTTCTGCTGTTTCAGTCGTGTTTACACGCATGCGAGCGTGCCTAAAAACATTAGGGAAATTTACCGAGGCGTTCAAAACAAACCCATTTCATTTCCTCCTGAGAAACAACAGCCAGCAGTTTGTTTGCGTTTTTACAACTCACCGTTAAACTCAAGATCCGGCGATTTTCCTTTCCAGCAGTCGGAGGAAACGAGTAATAAATCAGTATTGTGCAGTCCTCTGGACGCTTTCGGTATTAATAAAAAATAGTGTAAATTCCAACCACACGGTCGACCACTGCCCGCTAGCTAACTAACCRAGATAACGCGGTATTCTCGCGATAGCTACGTTCAATACGTGCGCTTTTTTCGATTGGCTATGGCTGTGACGTCACCGTTGCTGAGGCACAGAGGCTCTGTTCTGGAGCACATTTTATGAGATGTAMTTTTTAAATTATTCTTTAGGTCTTTTGTTAAAATTAATAAGTTGTTTTCATGTAGTGTTTTGAAAAAAATATTGTTATATTTATACAGCCTTGTCATTTGTGTTTGAACAATAATTTTGTTGTTTATTATCTGTTTATTTTGTTTTTGTGATCATTTCATTTTCATCTCCTGAAGCACTCTAACACCCATCAGAAAACTACAATTCCTCAAAGAATAAATTAGGTATCCTTTTATTTAATTTATTCTTTTAAAATAAATAACTTGGTGTAAAGGAGATAAACTATTCCCATTTTTATTAGACAGAACTTTATTAAATAAATTTTTGTAAGAATTGTGTTATTACCTAGCAGATTTTTAAAGTTTATTTAATTACATAAAGGAATTGTTTAATGCGTAGAGTTACCATTTATATGGAGGATTGAAACAGACAAAAAATGAATAAATAAATACACTTAAAATGCACCAATTAATTTTAAAAAGGAGAACTTAACCTCATGTTTTATATTTAATTGACTTTCATATTTATTTTTCCAGCTTATTCCAACAAAYTATACGCAAAGCACACAAAATTTTAAATTTTACYGTTTTATTTTTTTATTATTTGGTTTTTCCTTTTACTTGCATTTCTGTTTTATTTAATAATTTTCATTATTTTTCCCACAAGTGTTTTTATTTCCATGTGTTGTTTTTACAGTTTTCCTTCTCCTGTTTTTACTTTATGCATTGCTGCCTCATTGTGCAAATAAGTTGAGCGTTCCTTCTTGGTTCAGCTCCTCTTCTATTGGTCAACAGACTGGAAGGAGCAGGATCCAGTGTGGATTGATGTGCATGCCTGTGCTGCATCAGTATATTGTAATATTATTAGAAACTGGTTCAACTCCACAAGGACCCTCCATTGGGCCAAGGAGCAGCACAGGTAAGTGTTTTCCTTCCTGATTTTCCCTCTGTTTACCACCATTCGTTTTTCTAATCCAACCAGTGTCCCATCCACACGCCATGAAGCTGCCACCACCGTGCATCAGTGTGGGGATGTATGATCAGCCTGATGAGATGTGTTATGTTTGTGCCAGACATGATGTTGTTGATGGCCCAAAAGTCCATCTTTAGTCTGACCACAGCACGTTCTTCTGCAGGTCTAGGAAGTCTCCATTATGTCGTAGCACAAAATCTGGATGATCTGCATTATTATTTAATGGTTTTTACATGGAGCCCATATGCAGAAGCTTGGATGGGTTCAACAGGGTTATCCTCTTGGTTCTCTGATTAATGCCCTCTTTGTTCGATTTGTGAGTTTTAGTGAACGACTCTCTCGTGGCAGATTTGCTGTGGTGGCATAGTCTTTAATTTTATTGCCTGCCTCAGTGAAAGGTGGGCAGTAATGCAATTGCCTCTGACTGTGAATATGTCTGTTAGTAAAATATCTCATGAAGCAATGGATGGAATTTAATGAAATTCCCAGCAAAAAAAAAAAAACACTTAACCTGATCAAAATGGCTATAATCACTGAGATGGTGCTTTAATACATTTAAATAGCCGTTCCCATTACTACAACCACTGTGAGTAATTTTATTTTTAAGACAACAGGAGGAATTCATAAAGTAGCTGTGAGTGCACCTGGTTTTATGCACCTTTACATTTCTAGCAGGCTAGAGCTAAAATACTGTAACTACAAGAAAACAGGAAAAATTAGAAGCAGTGAGGCTTTCATTGTTATTGTGTGTAGCTCCGTAGATGTAAGACAACATTTAACACCAGTAAAAACATGGTTTTAGTTTGACCGAAACTGGTTTTCATTCATTATTTCTGTTACTCTGAAGCTAAACAACAGCGAGTTCCTCGAAGAAGCTGCGGTCGCGCGCTTCTCCGTCACCAAACTGTCGGTGACGCGCACGTCGGTCCGCGGGGGTACGAGGTGGGCGGAGCCAGCGGGCTGCTGCAGCTGTYCATGGTCGTGTAGTGGGAGCCAAAGAGGGTCCGGGTACGTACGAGATGCGGCCATAGTCACGCTGCAGCCGACTCAAATCACAGCCCGTCGGGGATCGCTAGTTGTCCAGCGCTACAGAGCCGACTGAAAGGTGAGCCTCACTCTGGATGTTTGTGATTTTTCTCCCTGTAGATGCTGCCTCTTGTCCTTGGAAAAAAATAAATAAAATAAAAAATCCAAGCTGATGATCCATCCCTGCTTTGCATCAAGAGAACAGGCCAGGAAGCGACCCAACATGGATGCTGCGCGCTGTAGCAGTGCAGCTGATGATGCTCGCTCAGAGATTATTCTATAGCATCGTAGCGTTTAATCCTCCCTGCAGGACAGTTTACACCAGGATGATGCTCGTTAGGAGGGAAAACTGACAGCCACCTCTCAGATCACTTAGATTTTGGTTAAATTAATGTGGTATTTAGCTGAGGAGGGCTTTAAATAGACCAGTGGCTCTTCATTTGTGTCGAGTTGACACCCATTTGAAGGCAGGCTGCTTCTCAGGAATGACTGGCTCAGTYTTTTATTTTATTTTATTTTTTACTTGAAGAATTATCTTTAATTTGTTCTGCTCTGGAGGCTGTTTGCTTGCAGAGATGCCTGATTTTAATTTACTGAAAGCAGCGTACAGGCACCGGTGAAGCCTGCAAAGATGCCACTCTGTCAGTGATCACCAAAAACAGTTGAAATCCTCCCAGAAAGAAAGAATGATAAATAAAAATAAATAAATAAACAGTGTAATCAGTTATTTTGTATATTATTAGTGGCAGCAGTAGATCAGCTGTTGCCTGCAGTGGCACAGGCCTGACTCTGGTCCGGCTGATAAATGATGTTTAAAAAKCAAAGCGTGCAGCAGCCCTTGCCATTTTTCTCTTAGGTGTTCTTGTTTGTGTGTCCAGCCCGTGGTTGTGAGACATCATGAGTGAGCACCAGAGACAGCGCTCACTGTCCACTGCAGGGGAATCTCTCTATCATGTGCTGGGAGTGGACAAGCTGGCTACAAAYGATGATATCAAGAGATCTTACAGGTGAGGCTTACAGCAGGTCGCATCAAATCCAGTCTCGTTTCACAGCAGATGTCTGGAAATCATAAAAAAAAAGAATATTTCAGACCTTTCTTCTTGATTTACAATCGGATCTGTCAGCTCCGTAAATCCTGGATTGCCGTAGAATCTGCAGCTCTGCTGGCTTCACAGTCGCTTTCATTTTAGTCATTYTCTACCCTCTGCAACTCAACAGGAAACTGGCGCTAAAGTTTCATCCCGACAAGAATCCCGACAATCCAGAGGCGGCCGACAAGTTCAAAGAGATCAACAACGCCCACGCCATCCTGAAYGACCCCACAAAGCGTAACATTTACGATAAATACGGCTCTCTGGGGTTATACGTGGCCGAGCAGTTTGGAGAGGAGAACGTCAACACTTACTTTGTCCTGTCGAGCTGGTGGGCCAAGGTAAGAAGAGGGAATGAGTCTGATGTGGTTTTGTAGAAAGAAACACGATGTTCAAAAACGGAATGTCCGAATAAAACAGGAATCCACTGGATTTCTTTTTAAAGGCGTCCACGATTAGTTGTAACATTAAACTTTATTTGATAAACATTTATCTTAACTGTAAAATAAAGACTGTAAAAATACTGTAGGCTGTTTAGTTTTGTAAATTTTTTTAAATATATTTTAACATGGACGAGCCATTTTATTTACACGCAAAGCATTCTGGGTAAATGACGACATCAACTAGGTCATCGGTGCGAGTGAGCTATATCCACCCTGAAGGTTAATCTTGGACAATATCTGATGATCGACTCTTTTAAATGAAACCAGAGAGCGTTGACAGAGAGGAGAAGGTAGAAATGACTCAGCCTGTAACTGAAAATATGGATGGAGGACAACAGAGCTRCTTCATGGAAGAAGAACCTCAGCTTAGCCTGTTAGCCTTCGCGCTAGCACCCACGCTATATTGCCTTATATGTATTAGCCCAGCGCTAGCGTGACAAACAAGCTATACTGAGGTCCTCCATCCATATTTTCAGTTACAGGCTGAGTCATTTCTACCTTCTCCTCTCTGTCAACGCTCTCTGGTTTCATTTAAAAGAGTCGATCATCAGATATTGTCCAAGATTAACCTTCAGGGTGGATATAGCTCACTAGCAGCCTCGCACCGATGACCTAGTTGATGTCATCATTTACCCAGAATGCTTTGCATGTAAATAAAATGGCTCCGTCCATGTAATATATTTTTAAACTTTTAGTTTAAAAATTATAAAAACTGAACATCCTAGAGTATTTTTACAGTCTTTATTTCACAGTTAAACTATATGTTTATCATATAAAGTCTAATGTTACAACTAATCGGGGATCCCTTTAAAACTTGTTCTCAATCTTCTGACTCCAGTCAGGTTCACAGTACAGCACTCAGGCCTCAGTAAAACCTTGGGTTGAAACGAAAACACAGCAGCTCTGCTCTGAGCAGAGACTCTTTAACACACTGACAACTGCTTTCTACTATAATAACGAATTGATCTTATAATGTTCATCTCTTCCTGGTTACACCCCTGGAGGTGTTATCTTTTACATCAGAACGTAACTCGTCTTTGTTTAGACTAAAAGAAAGAACACATGATAAGACACACACCAACGCTCATTCKGTTTAAACTTAAAGACTGAAATGATCAGCAAGTATAAAATACAAAACTGCATCTAATATTTAATTAATCAGTTACAAAATCTCCTTCAGTTTCGTTCAGGCTCAGTTCCTAATATGAGCTTGTTTTTGATGAATGCGTGTCCTCGGCAGGCTCTGTTCATATTCTGCGGACTGGCCACCGGATGCTACTTCTGCTGCTGCCTGTGCTGCTGCTGTAACTGCTGCTGTGGCCGGTGTAAACCCCGGCCCCGGGACAGCCCGGAGCAGGACTTCTACGTGTCCCCCGAGGACCTGGAGGCGCAGCTCCAGTCTGACGAGCGAGGTGAGGCCTGAGCGGCTGCAGGTTTTGTGACGCGACTAGCCATCTTAAAAAAAAACAAAAAAATAAACAAATGTGGTTTCTGTCTGTCTCTTAAGTAGAGGCCGGCGGTGACCCCATAGTGCTGCAGCCGTCGGCAACAGAGACCACCCAACTCACGTCGGACGGACACTACTCCTACCACACTGACACCGGCTTCAACTAACCCGCCTCCCCTGCGTCGGTCCCGACCCGGGTGTCCTGCCTGCTTCCCTGCTCCACCTCAGAGAGACGAAAGAAAAAGGCAATCCATCCCACCCCCACCC
>NW_013952741.1:267918-269923 GCF_001266775.1 Austrofundulus limnaeus
CCGTTACATCAGTGCAAAGGAGTTCAGATCATAAAGAGGAGGTAAAGTTTATATTTGAAGGAATGGAGAGCCACGGTTCAGGGAGGTTGCTGGTTGGAGACATAAATCCGGGCCTTAGGTGGTCCGTTTCATCAGCGTTAAGCCTTCGGGAACTGATTTGCCATCTACGTTTGCACTTTTCACTTCTAATTTCCAAACAGTTGCTGTCMCCTGACCCACAGTGAGTCTGTGCTTGTTTCTGATGTGAACGTTTGTGATCTGAGTCATCGGGGGCGTTTTACAGGGTGGAGCTTTATTTATTTATTTTTTTTAAAGATTTGGTTTTTTCTCACATTTTCAAACCTTCATATTTGATTTGTTGTTTTCCATTACAAATCTGATATGATGAGGTTTATTTTATGTTGTTTTATTTTTTTTCTCCCATTAGCAGCACAGCATTTACACTGACTCTAGAAATATCACATAAAACAAATGTTAATTTTTTTCCCCTCTCGATTTGAAAACGCATCTACAATGTTGGGATCCTGAAAAGTTGCTGCTGTCTTCCTTTTTTCTCTCCTTGTATTTTTGCTTCGAGCTCTGTTGTTTTTAGTCTTTGGTGAAGCCGAGGAGCTCCAGGTAAACCAGCTGGCTCTGATCCGAGTCGCTAAAAGGCAGATTTCCATCAGCTGAAAGGGCAGCTGGTTCAGAGCGCAACGTGTTTGATCATGTTAGGAAGTTAATGACGTGACAAAAAACAGATCTCTCTCTCTCTCTGGATGATGATTATTATATTTATCATGGTGTTTTTAAAACTGAACTCCACAGAGTCTGATCATTTACCGATACTGTAATCCTTTATTAATATCAAACTTTTTTAAAAATGAAGCTCATCAGTCGAATCATCTGTGAGCCATGTGCCATAGGCCACTCTAAGAGAAGCATCCTTCATACCACGCATACTGTCGCTCACATACTGGCCCTATATTTCAAATAAGACCTTTTTGCAGTTTTCATAACTACTAATAACATGTTTAAATGGTTTACAAACGGTGAGACCCCGTAGCCCACCCTCTGCTATTAATGGTATGGATGTTGACCTCTGTGGCCCCTGTATGATGTTTCCTGTAACCTTTGATAGATGTTCCTGTCATGGCTTTTTCATTGAGATACTGAAAAATGCTACTGTAAATGTTAAAAAGTTGAATGCACTGTGTGTTTAAAAAAAAGAAGAAGTTATAATGGATCAATGATCAGGAAATGACTCCATAAAAAAATACATAGTATAAAGTGTAACTATAGTGAAATGGTTCTATAATGCATTTTTTGAGGATTTTTATTTGTTTCATATTCCGTCATGTTGGGACTGATGATTTCTGCTCATTTGACCTGGTACGGTGTTGTATTGTAACCATTAAACTGACAGAGGAGCAGTTTAATGGTTGAGGTTGCTTGTACATACACCCATATAAAGTATAAACCTTAGCGTTTCTGTTGTAGCATGGTAATCGTGTGTCTGGAAGAAAACAAGTGGATCATTGATCTGATTTGCTGTTGTTGAATAAATGTTCCGAAACATTTTGACTCGTGTCTTTATCAGAAAACTTGTTTCGTTAATCAGCATCAGTTTAAATGGTTTTGTGGGGGTGTTAATGGTTTAAAAAGTTTTTTAGGTGCTTAAGTCATTTCCTGGCCAAAAACTAAGTCACAACCTGGATTTAACTGGGCAAATAGGTACAAGCCTCCTATTGGATAATTACAGCATGGGTGATTATCTTTCAGCTGGCAACAAGTTATTTAAAGGGATCCATGATTAGTTGTAACATTAGACTTTATTTAATAAACATATATTTTAACTGTAAAAGAGACTGTAAAAATACAGTAGGATGTTTAGTTTTTATCATTTTTAAACTAAAAGTTTAATGTGACGGCCTCTTTGTTTTGGTATTACACGGACAGAGCCATTTTATTTCCACACAAAGCATTCTGGGTAAATGATGACATGGATAGGTCCTCGGTGCGAGGC